>NC_090182.1:3426846-3577273 GCF_024679245.1 Pseudorasbora parva
CTGCCCGCGCCCCGCATTTTGGGATATTTTGGCCCATTCTGGCTGTGATTCCGATACTTTTGAATAACAATTGGAGGGGTTTTATTATTCAGACCTGGCAACCCTGTCCCTCGGTTCGCCCTTCGTGCACTTTGTGCACTTTGAAGGCGTGGCCTGGTCTGGCCTTCAAAGTGCATGGCCTTCGAAGTGCGCACCCTTCACTTTGGGACACAGCTATGGAAAGAAAACAGGAGGGGAGGGGAGGGGCAAAACAAATACGTCCGTGGACGTAACAGGACTATTTCAGGCCAGACTGGTCGGTACCGCTGCGGAGGAGCACAGTCCCTGCGTGATCCGCCATAGACAGAAACAGAGAGAAGTAGATCCGGCTGCAATGTTCTTCCACA
The DNA here is from genome assembly GCF_024679245.1 of Pseudorasbora parva. Taxonomy (NCBI): domain Eukaryota; kingdom Metazoa; phylum Chordata; class Actinopteri; order Cypriniformes; family Gobionidae; genus Pseudorasbora; species Pseudorasbora parva. The sequence goes on from NC_090182.1 coordinate 3,427,233, forward strand.
AGACGCATGCAGTTCTGTTTATTAACCACTAGAGCGCAAAAACTTACGGACTGCAGCTTTAAATAACTGGGAGAGTAAGCGGTTGTAATAAAGTTTGTAGATATGGGAAGGAAGGAGGCGGGAACCGGCGAACGTCAACATTTAATTCAAAATAAATAAAACGAAAGTAACGCGGACAGCCCCTCATGGACGACTGCCCACACACACATAATAAACCATAAACAAAACTCACCGTAAAGTCCAGGCCTGGTCCTCTCTCGTCTTCCACGGTCTTTGCTCCTCCTCTTATACTCCCGTCACTCCTCCGTGAGATGAGACCGGTGTGTCGCGCAGCTGCCGCTCATCATCACTCGCCACCGGCCCGCTCTCACGTCCCTCGCCTCGCTGCTTGCCACAGCGGTATTCTTAGCTTTAAGAAATTTGAAGACTTGCTTTTATACTTAAGTTTGAAAGTTTAAATTTCATGAATTCTCAGCACTTAATAAAAATAAAAATGGCACTTTTAGGGTGCTTTCACACTTGGTTCGATTGCCTGGACCGAACCCGAGTTCGTTTGCTCTTCCTGCCCCCGCTCGACTGTGTTCATATTATATTATTTGGGAACGAACCGGGGTTCATTTGCATCATCAAAGCAGCAGCTCTTTACCCGGTTGCTCAGTAACGACAGCGAGCGTGAAGGCGGCGAAATGTATAGCGTTGCTCCTGTCACTTTTATATGTTTGTTTTTGAACCGTTGGTTTTGTTACCAAAGCTTCAGTACATATCGGCACTTGTGTCTATCTGCTGCAAATGCACTGCAAATGCTCTAAAGAATGCCGAAGACCAGCAGAAATTAGATCTACTTATGCAAACAATACATTTCTATAATGAAGCGCAGCTTTGACTTGAAAACAACGCTCTAATGCACTGTAAACGGCGAGCGCGCATCGCTCGTCACTCCAAGCGGAGGCGTGCATTAATTATTCTTAACTCTGACTACGGCAGCTGGTTTAGTCCAAAAATGATCAGTGCTTTTGCAGTTGGTCCTGTTCGAGGTCGGATCACGTTCTCACCACAAGCGAACCGCTCCAGAGTTCGTTTGAAAGCACCACCTCTTCAAGGAGCTCTCGGTACGCTTGTTTGGTCCGCTTTTGGTGCGCACCCGAGTGCGATCGCTGCTTTCACACCTGACCAAACGAACCGCACCAAAGAGGGAAACGAGCTCTAGTACGATTCAGCCGAACTAAAGGAGGCAGGTGTGGAAGCTCCATTAGAAGCTCGATAAATACGAGCCCTGGTCTAGTCCTTGGTTCACTAATTGTGCTCATCTGATCCTCATGTGCTCTGGTTCATTTATATTGTGCTACCTTCCCTTGTGTCCTTGCTTTATAACCATTATAACATCTATAAAGACACCCTTCATGAATAAAACTAGCCTTGCCTTGCTGGTTCGTTGCTTTTGTGTGTTTTTTTTATGATGTTTGAAATCCTCGAGCTCTCTGTCAGTCAGCGCTAGATTTCGTTTTCCTTGTCTGAGAATTTCCTTTTTGATTTATTCTTATTTTTCTTTGTTCCTGCATTTTTACCTGTGCCTCGTTCTAGTCTTTATTTTGTGATGTAGTTCTCCCTAACCTTACACTGTATTCCCCAACAGAACTTTTTAACCCAATAAAATTGCAGAGCTGTACTCAAAGCTGCAATATTGTTCAGGCACTCTAAAAGTTTTAAGTTCACTCAAGTAGTTTCCCAGTTATTGATTATTTAGACAAGATTAGCTCTGAGTTTATGAGTAGAACTGACCCCCTAACTCATTTCGTTCAAGAGTGGATTGAAAAAACGTCTGACGTAATAATGACGAGCAACTTCATTGGAGGTTCATATCAACATGGCAAATTCAAATAACCTAATAACCTACACAAACCAACATAAAAAAACAAAAAAAGAGACATTCCAATGAATGGTGAATGAACTAGTATATGATCGATTGTGGCAGATGTAAATACACTTTGACATTGTACGACTAGTTGTTTGCAAGGACTGATGCGCGCACCCGGATGTAGGCAGGCAACAACATCAAGGAGATCCACCATCAACAACATCAGCCTGCATGCAAACCGTAGAGCCTGCACACAAAGGTAAGAACAGGCCCTAATGTACTTAGTTTATTCATTTGTTTGCCGTCTTCCAGGCAGACCACAGCTGAAGTGTAGGCTTTGTGAGAGAGGCCTTTTGCGGCTAGCTGTATGTTTTAGCGAGTTAGCTAAAGTTTATTGTCTCAGCTGTCAGCCTGTTGTTGGACTACGTTACTTTAGTGCAGCGTTTCCCATCCCATTCATCTCACACCTGATGACGCATATTTAATATGGGTTGTAACTTGAAAATAATGCTTTATGTATCTGTCGATGGACACACGTGCTGACTCCTCAGTGATACAACAGCGATAACAAAAGAAAAAAACGTGGGCAAAACGGTCTCTCTTTATAAGCTGTGTTCAATGCATGCGAGTGCTGCCGTATGGCCAGTCATTTTACCGTCATAACCCGTACATTCGCCAGAAGACGCGAATGAGGACTCTCACGCGCGCTGTGAGAACATTTCTCAAATATAGCGCGCAAATATTGAGTTCTCTTTCAAGTCTTGCGCTTGAACGGACAAACTCACACAAGAAGCAGGGCCGGCGCTCCGCACACACACATCACGCACTGCGCGTAGGGCACCAAGTGCTTGGTGGGGGCACCAAAAAATCTGGGTCGTGAAAAAATCATCACAATAGGGTACTAGTATAAATAACAAATAAAATATTTCTAAAAGAACGTTAATATAAAAAAGCAATACAAAAGTAATATAGACCTAGACCAAATTAGTCGAGAAAAGGGTGAATCTCTGTGCCAGTCTCCCTCTGGTGCGTGGTCCAACGGGGTCCGGGGAAATTGTGAAACTTGGGCTGTTAAAGATGCAGTTTGTTTGAGAAGGAAAAGAAGGCCAATCGTTGGGGTCCTCGTCGTCATATTTGAATGACAAATAAAGCTAATTTTCCCCGTATGTTACAGATGTGTTCAAGTTCAAGAGTTTTATTTGTGACATACACAGTTATACAGAATACAACCGGCAGTGAAATGTAGACAGGTCCGCTCCATGGACAGCAAATAACAATTAACAAAAAAAGCACAATAAATTATAAAATAGGGATAGGATAAAATAGGAATAGGATAAGGTGCTATATATATATACATATGTAGAATTATGAATTAATCAAGTAAAAGAAAATAAGAGATGTGGAATAAAATAAGTGAGATAAAGTAAACTGGAGACTATAAAAATAAATACGTGGATAACAGAAGTGCAGGAGTGTAATGTGCAAACAGCATTATAATGAGTAGTTACATGGAACACAAGTGCCACAAATTTGCATGCACAAGACAAGTTTTGCAAAGGTGTAAATTGCCTTTCAAGTGTAAGAAAAAAATATTTGCAGCATTTTACTGTTTTCATAAGTGTAATTCATGTATTGTGAAACTGCAGCTTCATGTTAACGCAAAATAAATATGATCTGTATTCTTCTGACTTCCATTTTTCTACGCTTACCCTTTTGACACGTTTATTTCGCCAAAATACGGCCAAAAGCATTGCACGCCTGTGAACATCGATTTGCAAGCGGAAAAAAGAGAGTCAGGAACTGCGAAATAGATTGAGCGTGTAAAACCAACCTTTGTGTAAAAAAATAAACTGTTGCAACTGTCTAAATGACTTGTTGTGTGCGTAGGGCAAAAAGGCTCCCGAAATAAACCGATTTGCACAGTTCCGTCTTTCTTTTAGCTGCGCTTACAGTTTTGGCACGATTCTGTCACTGACTGAGTTTATCAAGCACGAGGAGGAAGGCGGGTCCACCTTCTTCTGGAGCCAATCAAATGAGCTGCTCGATTTACTCTTATCTGATTGGTTCAACCAAGTTGGTTCATTTTTTTTCATTTTTTCTGTGCCCAATTGCACAGCCTTAAGAGCGTGCATATCATGAATGCTGGGTCTTGTTTGTTTTCTGACAATCTACTGAACCTACTGGTAACTTGTTTGCCACGTAGCAATAAAAAATATACTAAAAACCTTGATTATTCTGGTTAGTCACATTGTACTGCTATTATTTTGAACAATACTGTATGTGCATATTAATATGTTCTGAAGACCAAAAAAAATTGATAACAATAGCTTAAAAACCATGTCAGGGACAATTTTCGTCAGTGATGAAAGTAAATCTGGTTAACTGATATTAATGTTTTAAGAATCAATTTCATAGACACGTTAATTTATTGAAGGCTGCTTGGAAAGGTAACGACGTTTATTAAATTAATTCACAATATGCACACATTCATTAGGCTACTAATCTTATGCCCAATACAGGCAGAAAAATAACTGAGCTATTTAATTTACTGAAGGCTACAAATGGAATTGATTTAGACCATTTTAGTTGGCCGTCCATGATTTAGACCAACTAAAATCAGTAGCTTAGTTTGGTTTAGTTCTTTTTGCGTGCATCTCTCTCTCCAACACACACTCGTATTCTTGATCATACTTTGCTTTGGGGTTAAAAAAAACTGTCTACCTTCACAGCGTTATACGGTTAATGAACATCCCGACGCCGTTTAGATGAATATGTGCTGTGCAATTATTATTTAAAAAAACAACAATAAAAAAACAACAACAAATACGATATTTTAAAGAGAAAGCGTCTGATCTGATCATATCAATACGGATACGTTTGCACCAGCTCTGCAATTTAGCACTCCAGACAAGTTACATCTATTACACTTTATACAATATAGCCTATTGCTTTAAAGGCACACATATAATAACTATCTATAGGCCTAATTAAAACATGTATTCAAGAAATGTATTAAAAACAGACAGACTTAGTCTATCAGTTCAGCTTTTAGCAGAAGGCCCCGGAAACAGGCAAGAGGTTTCGTTACGCTCGTCAATCGCGCCGGCGAGCTCTGATGTTTTTTTCCTCACTAGTCATGATAGCGGATATCATTTTTGGTCATACAGATAAATGTGAGACATAATTTATAATAAACTTACAATAACAACAAAACTTTGTGCTTTTGTAAAATAAATAAAAACGGTGCACTATCTGTCTGCGAGAGAATCTGAAACTCACTGAATACTTATCACATGACTTAAACATGAAACATACGTCTAAAGAAAGCTTGAAATTGCTACTTTTAAATCAAACAATTCACATTTTAGAGGGAAGTGTGAGTGGAGAGCACTGGCATACAGCGGAATATCTAGCGCAGCGTCACACCAGTCTGCGTCGCTCACATGCTCTGATGAAAAGGTGGTCAGTGTCCTAAGCGTGGCGGTCGAGTGCGAATGCCGTGTGATTTTCGAATCTGAAACCAGTGCATTTCATTTGAAATGTGAGTGTCACGATATCATGTGGAGTCACTGTCGCCAGTACCCCGATGTGGGTAGGGTTGCACTGAAGTGACGCCCCCTGACTAGAGCCATAATTTTCTCTAAATAGAACAAATTGATTATACATTATCAACCTACAGCATACTTTCACAGGGAAGAAAAAGGAAAAAATCTGTCTGTCCTGTCTGTCGTGCGGCTTTTTTTTTGCTGTGGCTGATCTAAAAAAAAAAGTTTTGTAGTAAAACTACTTTAATAGTTAAGTTACATTCAAGCTACCCTTATGAAAAAGTAGCTACACTACTTTCAAAAAGTCGCTAGCTATATTGAAACTACTTCATTCTTCTTCTTTTTTTACAATGAGATTTTCAGGGTATCCGCGGGGTCTTGAAAAGTATTAAAAGGTGATAAATCAATTTTGGGAAAATTAAGACCCTTATAAAGTATTAAAAAGTCTTATCACGGCTTTATAAAGTCTTAAATTTTGAAAGTATTTTGTTCAAGCTTTGTCAAAAGAGTTTGACTCCAAAAAGTATTTATGAATATATTTATTTTCATCCCCATAAGTATTAAAAAACACCGGGGTGCTCAGTCTGAGATGGGCTCGGAGCGCACGCGCCAGGGATGGACATCAGCACCGCCACCAGCCAAATGCGGCTGATTTAGAGTTGTGGCGGTAAACTCGCTTCACCTACCGAGCTGTTTCACCTCTTTGTAAACTTTATTCAATGCATGCGAGTGCTGCCGTATGTGCGCATATAACCAGTCGTTTTCTCCGCCATCACTCGGGTGAAGACGCGCTGAGAGACTCGTGCGCGCTGTGAGAAGATCTGACGCTGTGCATCATCCGAGAGCGTCTCACAGCTCGTCTCACAGCGCGCAAATATTGAGTTCTCTTTCAAGTCTTGTGCTTAAACGGACAAACTCGCACAAGAAGTATGTCAACATGTCCATCTTGATGAGTATCCTAGCAGACATAGTCTGAATATGCCTTAAGTGAACTGTATAGTATGCACAGTCGAGAAAGACGAGCATATCCCTGCATCAGGTCTTAAAGGCGCAGTAGCCTTTACTGCTGCCTGAGGGATGTCCTTATATTTAGTTTGACATATTTAGTTTCACAAAATTGGGCTACGATAGAGATTTTAAGTCTACATTCGACTACAACTGTTTATTAAAGGTTCGTTTGCCGATTAGAACTTGAAGTGCGATAAGGTCTTAAAATATTTTGAGAAGGTCTTTAAGAAGTCTTAAAAAGGTATTGAAATTAACTTCAGGATTCCTGCATATACCCTGATTTTGTTACAAATACCTGAATAACTGTTAATGAAGAATGTTGTAATATTTGGGGTTCCAAGCAACATAATGCAATGTAATTATAATTTCACAGAGTATGGGGTGAATTCGGGTTTATTTGAACACTTTTTCCCAGTCATTTCAATGGAAAAACTGTCAGAATTATTGCAAAAATTCTGAAATATAGCCTATATCTCAAACTGGCCGTCAAAGTGCAAAATGGCTACAAATTTAACATCAGTGCAAGAACAAAATGTATGCACCTTAAATGAGATCCTCAGGCGTCAGGATTAGGCTAAAGATGCGCAGGTTACTCACAGCACATGCAGTGATGAAGCGCGAACAGAACCGCTCTGAGACTCCAGTCATGAGCTGCTCGCGTGCGCATTGCTTGACTATTTATTTTCGTTACGAATTGTTTCGTTAAGAAACGGACATTTAAGTCCACGTCATGAAACCAAGAAACTCTGCTTCTAATCACAGGTCGAGAGCTGTTATTCCAACCAACTTCGTGATGCAGTTTGCAAACGTTTGTTGGAACAATGTTTCGGGAAACACCGACTCGGTTAACGTTAATGATGGAACTTGCGACCATAGTTAGCTAGCGACGCTTTCGCGCTTCGCTCATTGCTCATTTTCGTCAGAACTCAAAACGGACTGTAGCTTTTGGTCGCGCTACACTTATTTATTTGCACATTTATCTTGAACCCCCTCACCGAAAGCATAACTAATCGATTACGAGTGGCTCATCAGGTAGATCTATAGATAAACTTATCTTTCAGGCATTTGACCGACAGGGTTGACACTTCAGCGTGAGAAATCAGGGGTGTGGCGTGTGAAACCAATCAAATGCGTGTGTCTCACGGCCAATGCGTGAGAGTTGGCAGCTCTGCATTCAACAAGAAATATTAGCAAAGCCACTTTCATCAGATTAGGCATATTGATAATGAATGTGTATATATTGTAAATTAATATAATTCTATTTGTAACCTTCAGTAAATAAAAAATAAAAACCTCAGCCTGTATTGGGCATAAGATTATGAATGTGTTTATATTGTGAATTAATTTAATAAACTTAAACTTTAATAAACAATATATTAACGTGTCTAAGAACATTATTCATAAAACATATAAATATCAGTATGTTAATATGTAAACCATGTTTATTTTATTCACTGACGAAAATAGAAAAACTATATCAGTCAAAGCTCAGCGTTATGAGGGGAAGAGACAGGGCAAGATAAAAACAGAGAAAGAGAGAGATGTGGAGATAAAGACAAATAATCTACTGCTCAGTGACATGGTTTTATATTTTGGCCTTCAGAACATCTTAAAATGCTCATATGTAGATCATTTGGGATATCAGGTTATAAACCTGTCAACATTATCGGGTACGATTAATGCATGTAGGCTACAATATGGCCATGCAATAAGGTATTAATATTAGCTTTATACGTAACAGCCAATATCCACTGTAAAAAAAATTATGACAACATATGTTTTTACATTGTTTTAACTCATCAAAATAAGTTAAGAAATGTTAAACTATTTTTTATTAGTTAAACAAGATGTAACTCATTTTTTAAAGTCAGTTTAACATAAGATGAAATAGCTTAAACATCCAACTGTACTGCAAAAGTTCAAAATTTGCCTTATTTTACAATGTGGGTATGAATGCTAGTAAGCTAGTTAATAGCGCAATTTGGACCCTAAACTAAAGTGTGAACATTTTTCCCATAGGCTACGCTCACTGTGTGCTAACCCCCTAAAATGACAATCCTATAAACGTCCCTGATATGAACAGCCATCAGCAGGGGCACTAATGCGATCACTTATATACTGCTACGTGCTACAAAAAAACTAAAACTGTGATTGGTCCCCGGATTTCAGGAATCAAATCGCGGCAGAATGGCTAGCAGAAAACGTAAGGAGAAAGGTGGATGGGAAGAAGTTAAAGAAGAACCCAAGTACAGTGTAGTACATAGTACACCATAGTACAGTGTCTGCTGCGCACGGCTAGGGGCGAATGGCCGGATGATGGGCCTATTTGGGAGAAAGTCCAGGGCTGTTTTTTAGCCCCAGTCCGTCCCTGTCCAGCTGTGTTGTTTGGTTAAATGATGGTGATGTTCAAGCAGTCTCACGGTATAAAAACAGAACTCAACAAAATCAACAGAAAACCGCACCGATCTGAGCTCTTTCATGCCGTAACGCTTATTCAGATCTGCTTCTCCTTCTCCCAAACGTTTACATATTAACATGTAAAAGTAGACACAAATTATTTTATACATTTCTCACGTCTGTGCTTCAAGTATTGTGAGACGGCAGAACATCCTTGTTTTCTTTATTTAACAAAAAGAAAGACTTTTTGTCGTATTGTACTAAAAAATAAAATAAAAATTGTACTACGCACGGTTTAAACCAAATAACGGTAAGCTTTTAGGCGAGTAAGCTTCCGTATTATACATTGAATAACTCTGATCTAAACTTACATTTACACTAAAATACCATTAAATTTACAGTTTTTGGAAGTGAAAAAGTCATTGTGTAATTTACAGTTAAAAACCGTAAACTGATATTCCCAGAATTGCCTGCATGACACTTCACATTTGATGTATTTTCACTGAAATTACTCTTTTTTCTTAGTTTTTTTCTAACCAGTTATGTTCATTAGGGTTTAATGTTACATTTAATGTTGTTAAATTAATGTTTATTGCATTTTTAAAGTGTCATGGGCCGGTGTTTAGTGTTTGTGTGAATGACACTGGGCACCTTTGATATATTAGCGTTATCCTCCTGAGCTTTGATTCGTCATGTGACTCTCATCTCCACTGTGATTGGTTGTCAGTGTATATCAAAGGTACATCACAGATATTAGCATTTCAATAGGTTGGTAATTCAACACTATTTCAGTCAATGAAATACAGTTATTTACTGTAAATTTAACTTACCTCTTTAAAACCTTAAATGTTGCTACCGTATTTCTTACGGTGAAGTTCTGGCGACCACAGCTGCCGTTTGTTTTACCGTAAATGTTATGGGGATTTTTTTACTGTGAACTCTTAGGTCGGCCTCTTGTATTGAGCCGTTGATTCAGGGAACAGTGATTATTTAACACACACTCCACTCCAAACGCCGTCTTCATTTCAAAAATACATTTAGTTTATTAAACACAGCCAAGCATTTCTAAATTCAGTTCATATTTCAAGAAATTAAATCCAAGCCAAAACAACAAAGTGCTCAAAAAACTGTACTCACCCTGCCACAGATTATATTTATGTTTTTTTTTTTTTTTTTTATGAAAGTTGTGGTTTTCTGACCCATGCTTGAGACGGTCACACCACAGGACAAATCTGAGATTGGGCTCAAAAATGTAAAGAATCAAAAGACAAAGCAGTTTTTATAACAACAGGTCCATGTAAGAAAATAAATGTTTAACCATTCACTGCATTTTAAATGATGACAATACTAATTATATTAATTTGTATCATATCACATCAATAACCCATTGATCTGGAAGCAGAATCAGATTTAACTGTGATTTTCTGCTGTAATAATCAGTTTAACTGGTAAGATCCTCAGAGGAGTTGTGCATTCATTATATAAGAATGGAAAGACAGTCTCAGTGAAGGACGTCCTGAATGTGAGTAAATGTGTGTTAGTTACAGGATCAGAGAATGACACTGTTCCTCTATCATAGTCCAGCTGAACTCTCACACGCTGAAGCTTCACTTTAACAGGAAAGGCAGTGAAGGGTTGATCTGGGGAATGAGAGCCGTATTTGCTGTTCACGTACCCCACAAACCAGATATTAGACTCAGAGAAATCCTTTCCCTTCCTCTGGTTTGATGCTGTGGTTATTCCAAGACCCCAGCCTGTACTGTCACCGACCTCCACATCCCAGCAGTGTGTTCGTGAGTTAAAGCCCTCAGATCCCAGGACACATGGACACTCATCAAACCTCTCTGGATTATCAGGAAGTGTTTTATCTTCATCACTGAGCGACACACACACACTGGTCAGACCAGACGAGAGTGTGAGACGAGGATTTGCTGTGTTTGGATCAAGAGTCAACGGAGCTGCAAAGAGAAGAACATCAGATTACAGGATGAAATATGATCAGAAATGTAAATATAAAACACATATAAAGACTTTCTATAAATCCTGCTATTATGACAAATATTATTATTATTAATATAAAAGTTATTGTTATTACTGTAAATATATATTAAATTATTATGGGATCTCCTTCAACGCTTTCAGAATCTTTACTTATTTAAATGATTTTGTTTCTATATTTTTCAGATATATTTTAATGACAGCAAATTTATTAATCAAAAAGGTATTATTTTATTCATCAAAATAAACAGAAACATGTTCAAACTTTGCTAAAGTGATTGTTTTGAACAGGTATTAAATAAAACATTATTTTAGCTAAAGTATTTGTATTAATACTGTGCCTTTTGCCCCATGTGTGGCCCTCGTCACCTCATACATTTTAAAAAATTTTTAATAAAGTAAACCACTTTTATGATTTATTTTCACACAAAATCTGTTGCTCCATAAATGTTCAATACAAACATGTATATTTTTCTGTATATCATACACTATATGAAAGAGATCATAAATCCTGCTATCATGACAATGGTCTGTCAGTTTCTGTCAGAATGGATCGAGGCTTCAGGTTTAATATCATATTCAATAAACACTATTGTATCCTAATACATAAGCAGAGACCATGAGGAACAGACTTCTGTAGTCATTATGAGTTCACTGTATGATCTGATGATCTTCTGAAATACAGTTCAGATTCACTCAGAAACTCGAGTGATTATTAAATATATTTCTATCAGATGTTAATGTTGTGTGTGTTTCTATCTGAAGGATGTTTTGCGCTGGTGTCAGATCTGCTGAGACTCACTGTGTTGGACAGTTTCCAGCATCTTCTTCCAGACTCTGGACCGCAGGTTACCCAGATAACGGGACACATCAATCAAAGCTCCAGAACTCATCCGTGGATCCGGCTGTGGGATCTGGACTCTGGAGGAACATTCAGGAGTCAGAACTGCAGTGAATTTGAGTTCAGATCCACTGAGAGAAGAGATACGAGCAGCTCACTCACCTTTCCATTGAGGCGTTAAAGTTCTGGAAAATATAGAGTTTGAAAACACGTTAATATCTTATCAAACACTCTCATTGTCAGTGAGTCTCAAGTTGTTTTATACTCAAAGAATGAAGCCAGATTGATTGGTCACCTTTAGAAACGAGACGTCATTGGCTTTCATCATCTCCTTCATGTCTCTGATTGTGTGTGAAAGAGCTGAGATGTGTGTGTTCATCTCCTCCAGCTTCTCCTTCATCCTCTGCTTCTTCTGCTCCTCTTCCTCCCTCAGTGCAGTGATTGTAGCTTCTTCTTCGTCTCTGAGAAACTGATGAAGCTTCTCAAACTCTTCTTTAATCTGACGCTCTGTGTGCTCAGCTTGAGACTGAAATCACATCACATTCACTTCAGTCAGCTCTGTGTGAACACACACTCCACTAATGTCAATAATAAACTGTGTGTGTGTGTGTGTTGAGTGTTTAACTCTTTACACATCCTCACCTCGATGTGTTGGATTGTTTTATCACACTCTCCTTTCATTTCTTCTCCATGTTTGAGCTTGTTTTGTAAGGACCTCAGCGCTGTATTAAATTCCTTCTACAGGTTAAGATGAAAATCTGTGAAACTGATGAAGCTATAAGAGGTTTAAACATTGTGTGTCTGGATGTTTTTATTGTTATATTAATATTTTAATGATGAATGTCTCAGAAGCATTTGGGCCTGAAAATGGCAGGACATATATCTTTTAAGGTCCTGTTCTTTGCGATCCCATCGTTCAAGCTTTAGTTAGTGTGTAATGTTGCTGTTAGAGCAATAATACCTGTAAAATTATAAAGCTCAAAGTTCAATGCCAAGCGAGATATTTTATTTAACAGAAGTTCCCTTTCGAGGCCTAGAGCGAGCGGCTGGTTTGGACGACACCGCTGCACTTCCTGCTGTGATGACGTCACTAGAGCCGTTTGTTGACTAAAGCTCCGCCCACAAGAACACGCAAAATAGGGGGCGTGGTCTCGTTGCTCTCCCGGGTGGAGAAGAGCGCGCATTCAGCTTGCATCGCCAGTTATGGTAAGAGGTGGGACCTTTCCGGGCAAAGTGCGCTAAGCTGCTGTCCAATCACAACACGGGATTACAAGCTTTACAAACACATGAAAAACGGATCCTTTAAAATGATTTAATTACAAATGATTAACATCAAGAAATCACCAAACACGTGTTTTTTTGCAATGGCCAATTCTTAATTATTATATCCATGCAGTTGTAAACTTGTGGTTGTACAAATGCAAATACAGGAAGTGAAAGAACACTATATTGCCAAAAGTTTAGGGACGCCTGCCTTTACTTGCACATGAACTTTAATGCCATCCCATTGTTAATCCGTAGGGTTTAATATGGAGTCGGCCCACCCTCTCAAACAGCTTCAGCTCTTCTGGGAAGGCTTTCCTCGAGGTTTAGGAGTGTGTTTATGGGGATTTTTGCCCATTCTTCTAGAAGCTCATTTGTGAGGTCAGGCACTGATGTTGGACGAGATGACCTGGCTCTCAGTCTCCGCTCTAATTCATCCCAAAGCTGTTCTATCGGGTTAAGCTCAGGACTCTGTGCAGGCCAGTCAAGTTCCTCCACACCAAACTCCTCATCCATGTCTTTATGGACCGACGCTTTGAGCACTGGAGCGCAGTCATGCTGGGACATGAAAGCATGAAATTGTCCAAAATGTCTTGGTATGCTGAAGCATTAAGAGTTCCTTTCACTGAAACTAAGGGGCCAAGCCCAACCCCTGAAAAACAACCCGCATCATAATCCCCCCTCAATCAAACTTTACACTTGGCACAATGCAGTCAGGCAAGTCCCATTCTCCTGGCGATCACCAAACTCGTCCATGGGATTGTCAGACTGAAGCATGATTGGTCGCTCAGAGAACACGTCTCACTGCTCTAGAGTCCAGTGGCGGCTGCTTTACTCGACTGCATCCCACGCTTTGCATTGCTCTTGGTGATGTAAGGCTCGGATGAGCTGCTCGGCCATAGAAACCCATTCCATGAAGCTCTCTACGCTGTTCTTGAGCTCATCTGAAGGACACAGAAGTTTGGATGTCTGGAGCTGTTGACTCTGCAGAAAGTTGGTGACTTCTGCACACTGTGACCCTCAGCATGTGCTGACCCTGCTCTGGGATTTTACGTGGCCTAACACTTTGTGGCTGAGTTGCTGTTGTTCTCAATCGCTTCCACTTTGTTATAATCCCACTAACAGTTGAGCGTGGAATATTTAGTAGTGAGGAAATGTCAGGAATGGACTTATTGCACAGGTGTCAACCTATCACGGCCCCACGCTTGAGTTCACTGAGCTCCTGAGAGCGACCCATTCTTACACTAATGTGTGTAGAAGCGTCTGCAGGCCTAGCGCTTGATTTATACACCTGTGGCCATGTCTACTAGTCTATTGCATACACAAATATTATGTGTGTCTGTTTAGCACTGTATTTATCACATGAAATGAGAGACATTTGTCTTACCTTGTGAGATGAAACCACTTCACTGATGGGTCTGAATGTGTGTTTGGTGTGTTTCTCTGAGACTATGCACACGACACACACAGGCTGTTTGTCCTCCAGACAGAAGAGTTTGAGTTTCTCACTGTGTAAACTGCAGATCTCCTCAGACTCTGATGAACGCCTCTCATTTCTCTCCTTTATCAACGATTCACACAAGTTTTTTAACGTGAGATTAACTGGAGGATCAGCTTTTGAGGATCTTCTCCTGCAGACGGGACACTCCTGAGTGTCCTGAGTTTTCCAGAACTGTTGTAGACACTCTTTACAAATACTGTGACTACAGGACAGAAAAACAGGAACCTTGAAGATTTCATAGCAAACAGGACAAGAAAGCTCTTCAGCAGATTTTGAATCCATTTCCTCGTCTTGTAAAAGATCCGATAATCTACAATTTACTTTCACTTTCTAATATTTGCTTTAAAAGTTAATAATTACAATAAAAATCTAATTCAGAAACACACAATAATCCTAATATAAAGTGTCCTTCTCTGTTCTTCACAGCTCTGACTCGTTTCAGCTTTCAGTAAAAACGAAAGTAAGAAATAATAAGACAAGTCTCTTCCTGATAGGGTTTGTAAGAGGGTGGAGTTTCTGGTGTTACATAAACCACTAAAACTAGTCACAAGTTAGACATTTTATTTCTTTTTATACTTAATAATGTTAAGTCAGTTACATAAATGTGTACATTGACATAATTTGATACCAAAAACCCAAAACTGATTGTCCTTTGATGAACTGCTAGTGTCTCTAATATAAGACTGTCTCATCCTCCAGCTGTAGAGCTCATGATCTCCACTAGGGGGCTCTCCTCCAGACTCTTGTGCTGTCTTATCATGGACTACATTACCCATAATCCACTGCCTGGACTCATGCTCGATTATTCAGTTGTGTCTAATTAAAATAAATGGAGTTCAGAACTGGTCGATTCTGGAGTTGGCAAACAACTGGATTGTGAGTGGAGCAAATGATGGAAGGAAGTGACTTAGATAGTAGAAGGGATTTGGATATGGAAGGAGAAATGTTTGATCGAGGTAAGGAGGGATCTAGAAATGGTAATTGGACCGTAGTAGAAAATAGGAAACGAAAGAATCATTGGTGTCCTATGTCGGGTACGGATAGTGAAAGAGAAAACGGGGCAACTAGAAAGAAAAAGGAAGCATATAAAGTACTGATGAAATTTACTTCAGAATCGGTGAGTGCAATAAACATGTCTCATCCTCCAGCTGTAGTAAATCTGAGTTTTTATTATTATTTTAAAACACAAACGGGTAGGTTTAGGGAAGGGATTGGTTGTGACGAATTGGAGTTAAATGCTTTAAGTATTTAGATGAATTACCTATTTACACATTTCTATTGCAACAGGTGAGGAATAGCAGAATGTAATTTTCACATTTAATGTTACATTTGTTGTAGCAATCAATGGACGCATTTGCAATGGGTGAGAAATATCTACAAATGACGTGTAAAACATTTACAAGTGATGAATAGTCTACACTTTAGATTAGGGGACGCAGAAAGCGTTGTAAATGCCTTGTATACGTGTGCAGATCATTTGTAACGGGTGATAAAGATTTGTAAATGATTTATTCATGCGTTTACAACATCATCTCTAAGAGGTGATGAACACTTTGTACTTTAATGTAAATGCTGACTGGTGAGGGTATAGACAGCTGTCTTCTCTGACACGTGCACCTGATGCTTCACTGGAGGGTAAACCAGTTCACATTATCACTAACGTTAGACCCATCACAGAACACCAGTTCACATTATCACTAACGTTAGACCCATCACAGAACACCAGTTCACATTATCACTAACGTTAGACCCCTCACAGAACACCAGTTCACATTATCACTAACGTTAGACCCCTCACAGAACACCAGTTCACATTATCACTAACGTTAGACCCCTCACAGAACACCAGTTCACATTATCACTAACGTTAGACCCCTCACAGAACACCAGTTCACATTATCACTAACGTTAGACCCATCACAGAACACCAGTTCACATTATCACTAACGTTAGACCCCTCACAGAACACCAGTTCACATTATCACTAACGTTAGACCCCTCACAGAACACCAGTTCACATTATCACTAACGTTAGACCCATCACAGAACACCAGTTCACATTATCACTAACGTTAGACCCGTCACAGAACACCAGTTCACATTATCACTAACGTTAGACCCATCACAGAACACCAGTTCACATTATCACTAACGTTAGACCCCACAGAACACCAGTTCACATTATCACTAACGTTAGACCCATCACAGAACACCAGTTCACATTATCACTAACGTTAGACCCATCACAGAACACCAGTTCACATTATCACTAACGTTAGACCCATCACAGAACACCAGTTCACATTATCACTAACGTTAGACCCCTCACAGAACACCAGTTCACATTATCACTAACGTTAGACCCATCACAGAACACCAGTTCACATTATCACTAATGTTAGACCCATCACAGAACACCAGTTCACATTATCACTAACGTTAGACCCATCACAGAACACCAGTTCACATTATCACTAACGTTAGACCCATCACAGAACACCAGTTCACATTATCACTAACGTTAGACCCATCACAGAACACCAGTTCACATTATCACTAACGTTAGACCCCTCACAGAACACCAGTTCACATTATCACTAACGTTAGACCCATCACAGAACACCAGTTCACATTATCACTAACGTTAGACCCCTCACAGAACACCAGTTCACATTATCACTAACGTTAGACCCATCACAGAACACCAGTTCACATTATCACTAATGTTAGACCCATCACAGAACACCAGTTCACATTATCACTAACGTTAGACCCATCACAGAACACCAGTTCACATTATCACTAACGTTAGACCCATCACAGAACACCAGTTCACATTATCACTAACGTTAGACCCCTCACAGAACACCAGTTCACATTATCACTAACGTTAGACCCATCACAGAACACCAGTTCACATTATCACTAACGTTAGACCCGTCACAGAACACCAGTTCACATTATCACTAACGTTAGACCCATCACAGAACACCAGTTCACATTATCACTAATGTTAGACCCTTCACAGAACACCAGTTCACATTATCACTAATGTTAGACCCTTCACAGAACACCAGTTCACATTATCACTAATGTTAGACCCATCACAGAACACCAGTTCACATTATCACTAACGTTAGACCCATCACAGAACACCAGTTCACATTATCACTAACGTTAGACCCATCACAGAACACCAGTTCACATTATCACTAACGTTAGACCCCTCACAGAACACCAGTTCACATTATCACTAACGTTAGACCCCTCACAGAACACCAGTTCACATTATCACTAACGTTAGACCCATCACAGAACACCAGTTCACATTATCACTAACGTTAGACCGTCACAGAACACCAGTTCACATTATCACTAACGTTAGACCCATCACAGAACACCAGTTCACATTATCACTAACGTTAGACCCATCACAGAACACCAGTTCACATTATCACTAACGTTAGACCCGTCACAGAACACCAGTTCACATTATCACTAACGTTAGACCCGTCACAGAACACCAGTTCACATTATCACTAACGTTAGACCCGTCACAGAACACCAGTTCACATTATCATTAACGTTAGACCCCTCACAGAACACCAGCTCACATTATCACTAACGTTAGACCCGTCACAGAACACCAGTTCACATTATCACTAACGTTAGACCCATCACAGAACACCAGTTCACATTATCACTAACGTTAGACCGTCACAGAACACCAGTTCACATTATCACTAACGTTAGACCCATCACAGAACACCAGTTCACATTATCACTAACGTTAGACCCATCACAGAACACCAGTTCACATTATCACTAACGTTAGACCCCTCACAGAACACCAGTTCACATTATCACTAACGTTAGACCCCTCACAGAACACCAGTTCACATTATCACTAACGTTAGACCCATCACAGAACACCAGTTCACATTATCACTAACGTTAAACCCATCACAGAACACCAGTTCACATTATCACTAACGTTAGACCCATCACAGAACACCAGTTCACATTATCACTAACGTTAGACCCCTCACAGAACACCAGTTCACATTATCACTAACGTTAGACCCATCACAGAACACCAGTTCACATTATCACTAACGTTAGACCCATCACAGAACACCAGTTCACATTATCACTAACGTTAGACCCATCACAGAACACCAGTTCACATTATCACTAACGTTAGACCCATCACAGAACACCAGTTCACATTATCACTAACGTTAGACCCCTCACAGAACACCAGTTCACATTATCACTAACGTTAGACCCATCACAGAACACCAGTTCACATTATCACTAACGTTAGACCCCTCACAGAACACCAGTTCACATTATCACTAACGTTAGACCCCTCACAGAACACCAGTTCACATTATCACCAACGTTAGACCCCTCACAGAACACCAGTTCACATTATCACTAACGTTAGACCGTCACAGAACACCAGTTCACATTATCACTAACGTTAGACCCGTCACAGAACACCAGTTCACATTATCACTAACGTTAGACCCATCACAGAACACCAGTTCACATTATCACTAACGTTAGACCGTCACAGAACACCAGTTCACATTATCACTGATGTTAGACCCATCACAGAACACCAGTTCACATTATCACTAATGTTAGACCCATCACAGAACACCAGTTCACATTATCACTAACGTTAGACCTATCACAGAACACCAGTTCACATTATCACTAACGTTAGACCCCTCACAGAACACCAGTTCACATTATCACTAACGTTAGACCCATCACAGAACACCAGTTCACATTATCACTAACGTTAGACCCATCACAGAACACCAGTTCACATTATCACTAACGTTAGACCCCTCACAGAACACCAGCTCACATTATCACTAACGTTAGACCCATCACAGAACACCAGCTCACATTATCACTAACGTTAGACCCATCACAGAACACCAGTTCACATTATCACTAACGTTAGACCCATCACAGAACACCAGTTCACATTATCACTAACGTTAGACCCATCACAGAACACCAGTTCACATTATCACTAACGTTAGACCCCTCACAGAACACCAGCTCACATTATCACTAACGTTAGACCCATCACAGAACACCAGCTCACATTATCACTAACGTTAGACCCATCACAGAACACCAGTTCACATTATCACTGATGTTAGACCCCTCACAGAACACCAGTTCACATTATCACTAACGTTAAACCCATCACAGAACACCAGTTCACATTATCACTAACGTTAGACCCATCACAGAACACCAGTTCACATTATCACTAACGTTAGACCCATCACAGAACACCAGTTCACATTATCACTAACGTTAGACCCCTCACAGAACACCAGTTCACATTATCACTAACGTTAGACCCATCACAGAACACCAGTTCACATTATCACTAACGTTAGACCCCACAGAACACCAGTTCACATTATCACTAACGTTAGACCGTCACAGAACACCAGCTCACATTATCACTAACGTTAGACCCGTCACAGAACACCAGTTCACATTATCACTAACGTTAGACCCGTCACAGAACACCAGTTCACATTATCACTAACGTTAGACCCATCACAGAACACCAGTTCACATTATCACTAACGTTAGACCCCTCACAGAACACCAGTTCACATTATCACTAACGTTAGACCCATCACAGAACACCAGTTCACATTATCACTAACGTTAGACCCCTCACAGAACACCAGTTCACATTATCACTAACGTTAGACCCCTCACAGAACAGCAGTTCACATTATCACTAACGTTAGACCCATCACAGAACACCAGTTCACATTATCACTAACGTTAGACCCATCACAGAACACCAGTTCACATTATCACTAACGTTAGACCCATCACAGAACACCAGTTCACATTATCACTAACGTTAGACCCATCACAGAACACCAGTTCACATTATCACTAACGTTAGACCCCTCACAGAACACCAGTCTGACCAACTGAGTGAAAGGATTTAACTTAACGCACTGCAATCCCCTGACTTTAAGTCATTCTAAAATGTTTATTAATTTGACAACTAGTAATTTATCATTCTTTAAAAAAAAATTGCTTTAGCATAAATGCATTTTGTGGGTTTTAACAGACCAGCTTAAAAATGTATTGATGCATCAATAAATTATATATTCATTATCTACTAATGGTTTAATCATCATTTGTTCATAACTTGAGATAATGGTACACTGACATTTCAGTGATTAATAATATATTAACTAGTAACTTAACCATTTACTAAGATTTGTTTGGTTACTTTATGATATGCTATTTTTTAAAGATAACTTACAGATTTGCAAATTGTTAGCATATTATACTTAATCATTTATGAATGTATAGTCATGATTTGTAAATGATTAGTTTATCATTATCTAATAATTATAAATAATGTATAACTGAATCTACAAAATATACAAAAAAGTAACAAATGTTAGTAACATTTATGAAATGCAGTGTCATGTTTCATAAATCATTAGTTAATTATTTACTAATCACTTGTAAATGACTTGTAACGGAATTTACAAAACATTTATAAAATGTTAGCATATCACTTGATAATCATTTATGAATGTTTTGTAAATGATTAGTTCATCATTAACTAACCACTTATAAATGACTTACAACTGAACGTTATTATAAAGTGTTACCCATATATCTTTAAAGGTCCTGTTCTTTGCGATCCCATCGTTCAAACTTTAGTTAGTGTGTAATGTTGCTGTTAGAGCATAAATAATACCTGTAAAATTATAAAGCTCAAAGTTCAATGCCAAGCGAGATATTTAATTTAACAGAAGTTCCCTTTCGAGGCCTAGCGAGCGGCCGGTTTGGACTACACCGCTGCACTTCCTGCTGTAATGACGAACAGTTTGATGACTAACAAAATAGGGGGCGTGGTCTCGTTGCTCTCCCACGTGGAGAAGAGCGCGCATTCAGCGCTTGCATCTCCCCGTTATGGTAAGAGGCGGGACCTTTCCGGGCAAAGTGCGCTAAGCTGCTGTCCAATCACAACACGGGAAGCGCTGGCCCAATCAGAACTCGTTACGTGTTTCTGAAGGAGGGACCTCATAGAACAAGGAAATCATCAGGCCGTTTGTAGGACAGAGGAAACAGCGCTGTACAGATAAGCAAATTGTGTGAAAAATACTGTTTTTACACGCGAAACATGAACTCGTTATATTGCACACTGTAAACATAATCAAAGCTTTAAAAACACATGAAAAACGGCGGGTCCTTTAAAATGATTTAATTGCAAATGATAAACATCAAGAAATCCCCAAACAAATGTGTTTTTTTGCAATGGGCAATTCTTAATTATTATATCCATGCAATTGTAAATTTGTGGTTGTACAAATGCAAATGCAGGAACTGAAAGTACACTATATTGCCAAAAGTTTAGGAACGTCTGCCTTTACATGCACATGAACTTTAATGCCATCCCATTTTTAAGCCGTAGGGTTTAATATGGAGTCGGCCCACCCTTTGCAGCTCTAACAGCTTCAGCTCTTCTGGGAAGGCTTTCCTCAAGGTTTAGGAGTGTGTTTATGGGGATTTTTGCTCATTTTTCTAGAAGCTCATTTGTGAGGTCAGGCACTGATGTTGGACGAGAAGGCCTGGCTCTCAGTCTCCGCTCTAATTCATCCCAAAGCTGTTCTATCGGGTTGAGCTCAGGACTCTGTGCAGGCCAGTCAAGTTCCTCCACACCAAACTCCTCATCCATGTCTTTATGGACCGACGCTTTGAGCACTGGTGCGCAGTCATGCTGGGACAGGAAGGGGCTGTTCCTAAACTGTTCCCACAAAGTTTGGAGCATAAAATTGTCAAAAATGTCTTGGTATGCTGAAGCATAAGAGTTCCTTTCACTGGAACTAAGCAGCCAAGCCCAACCCCTGAAAAACAAACCCACACCATAAACTATACACTCGGCACAATGCAGTCAGGTGAGTCCTGTTCTCCTGGCAACCGCCAAATCCAGACTCGTCCATGGGATTGTCAGCCTGAAGCGTGATTGGTCGCTCAGAGAACGCATCTCACTGCTCTAGAGTCCAGTGGCGGCTGCTTTACTCCACTGCATCCCACGCTTTGCATTGCTCTTGGTGATGTAAGGCTTGGATAAGCTGCTCGGCCATAGAAACCCATTTCATGAAGCTCTCTACGCTGTTCTTGAGCTCACCTGAAGGCCACAGAAGTTTGGAGGTCTGGAGCTGTTGATTCTTCATAAAGTTGGTGACTTCTACACACTGTGACCCTCAACATGCGCTGACCCCGCTCTGGGATTTTACGTGGCTGAGTTGCTGTTGTTCCCAATCGCTTCCACTTTGTTATAATCCCACTAACAGCTGAGCGTGGAATATTTATAAATGTCAGGAATGGACTTATTTCACAGGTGGCAACCTATCACGGCCCCACGCTTGAGTTCACTGAGCTCCTGAGAGCGACCCATTCTTACACTAATGTGTGTAGAAGCGTCTGCAGGCCTAGAGCTTGATTTCATAACCCATGACATATCTAATTTTTTCCAAAAATGTTTTGTACCAATGCTGTTACATTCAAGATTTGAACATCATAGCATTCAAAGCTTAGTGGATAATTTTATATCAGTAGTGATCATGGAGATTTAGTCCGAGCAAAAGTAAATAGGCTACTATTCTATTGTATACACAAATATTACTGTGTTTATCACTGTATTTAGCATGAAATGAGAGACATTTGTCTTACCTTATAAGATGAAACCACTTCACTGATGGGTCTGAATTTATGATTGTCATGTTGTTTTGAGACTATGCACACGACACACACAGGCTGTTTGTCCTCCAGACAGAAGAGTTTGAGTTTCTCACTGTGTAAACTGCAGATCTCCTCAGACTCTGATGAACGCCTCTCATTTCTCTCCTTTATCAATGATTCACACAAGTTTTTTAACTCTAGATTAACTGGAGGATCACCTCTTGAGGATCTTCTCCTGCAGACGGGACACTCCTGAGTTTCCTGAGTTTTCCAGAACTGTTGCAGACACTCTTTACAAATACTGTGACTACAGGACAGAAAAACAGGAACCTTGAAGATTTCAAGGCAAATAGGACAAGTAGGATCTTCAGCAGATTGTGAATCCATTTCCTCGTCTTGTGAAAGATCCAGTAATCTACAATTTACTTTCACTTTCTAAAATTTGGTTTGAAAAGTAAATAACGATTACAATAAAAATCTAATTTAGAAATACACAAAAATCCTAATGCAAATCGTCGTCCTCTGTTCTTCACAACACCGACTCGTTTTAGCTTTCAGTAAAAATGAAAGGTAGAAATAAAAAGATTAGTCACTTCCTGATAATGGTTTTATTAGAGGGTGGAATCTCTGGTGAACTTTTGGACCTTCTGGGGCCGGTTACATAAACCACTAAAACTAATTACAAGTTAGTCATCTTTTCTTTCTTTAAGACTGTTCATAACACTAAGTCATTTATATAAAAATGTACATTGGCATAATTTACTACCAAAAATAAAACTAAATTGATAGTCTTATAGTATGAGACATTAGCAGTTCATCAAAGGACTGTCTCATCCTCCAGCTGTAGTGCTCATGATCTCCACTAGGGGGCTCTCCTCCAGACTCTTGTGCTGTCTTATCATGGACTACATTACCCATAACCCACTGCCTGGACTCATTATGCTTGATTATATTCAGCTGTGTCATTCCATTGTTAACTCTGCCTATGATTTCAACATTTCTATTTCACATTTAAAATGCATATTGAGAAAATTATTGATAAATGTAGGAAAGTACTAGCCTAGAAATCTAGACGCACCCTAGCGGCAGCAAATTTAATTTTCCGGCATGTGTCGTCTAGCAACTCTCAATACCTATCTGAGCTGTATTCCTCAGAATCTGAAGACTTGGAGTTAAGCTTTTCGAGAGAAAAGAACAAAGAACGGCACTGAAGTCATTTTTAAAAGGGGAAGATGTGTTCAGAGTTTAGCCGACCGGATACGGCGAATGTTTAATCAGTCAGCGAGCTCTACTTCACCGTCGTTGCTCTGGTTGGTGTAGCGCTATCCTATCGCGTGCAGAGGGAGTTTGAAAGACATCCGTTTATCCCGCCCCTCGGATTGAGCCGTCAATGGTGAGTTTCCAGACCAAACATCTTGATGTCTGTCAGGCTTGTCAGGCTAGGAAAGTACAACATTTTATGCAATGTTTGGTGGGTAAGGATTGGGGGGCTGAGAGGATGGCAATGAGAAGTATATATAATGGACTAATACGTTCAGCACTTGATCATGGATGTATAATATATCAATCTGCTTCTGTGAGCGTGCTGAAGGAATTGGACAGGTTTCAACATAAGGCATTAAGGTTATTAACAGGGGCTATAAGGTCGACTCCTACTGCAGCATTGCAGATTGAAACGGGAAATGCCCTTAGATCTTAGGAGAATGCAATTATCATTAAATTATTGGGTCAGTATACAAGGACATGTTACAGATCATCCAGTAAAAGATCGTTTAAATCCATGGTGGGAAAAAGAAAAGTTTGAAAACAAGACTTTTGGATGGATGAAGTGATGAAAGAAATGTAAATAAATGAGATGCCCATCAGTTTAACATTTCCATGGTCTGTTATTCCCCAATGGTTATTACCACAGGCCGATGTGGATATGTCTCTGTTGGGGAAAATAGACAAGGACAAAGGGGATAGATATAATGCTCAAATGTATATTCAAGGTAATTATTTTAGTTATGTCTTGACTTTTTCAGATGCATCCATAGATATGGAAAACAGAGTAGGAGTGGCATTCACAGTATTAGATTTCAAAATCATAGTTAACAAAATTTCAGATAATTTATCAGTATATACTGGAGAAATGATTGCAATTTTATTGGCATTACAGTGGGTTGAGGATAATAAACCACTGAGGACACTTATATGTTCTGACTCAAGTTCTTCTTGAGAAGAAAGTGGTTATACTGAAAGCAGATCTGATGTATTGATTGAGATCTGTCAGACAGTATATAGGATTCAGATGATGGGGTTAAAGGTTTCTTTCTGTGTGGTACCAGCTCATGTTGGAGTGAAAGGAAATGAGTTGGCTGAGGAATGGGCTAAGGAAGCTACGTTAAAATCAGATGTAGACATGCAAGTTAATTATAGTAAGACTGAGATGAAGTTTTTAATTAAAAAACTGGTGAGAAATAGATGGCAGAAACAATGGGAAGAGGAGAGAATAGGAAGATGGTTTTATAATATTCAAATAAATGTTGATAATGGTAGAACAAGAAGAAGAGGAAAGGAAGAATCAATTCTATCAAGACTTAGGGTGCTTTCACACCTGCCTCATTTAGTTCGGCTGAATCGTACTAGAGTTCGTTTCTCTCTTTGGTGCGGTTCGTTTGGTGAGGTGTGAAAGATCGATCGCATTCGGGTGCGCACCAAAAGCGGACCAAACAAGCGGACCGAGAGCTCCTTGAAGAGGTGGTGCTTTCAAACAAACTCTGGAGCGGTTCGTTTGTGGTGAGAACGTGATCCGACCTCTAACAGAACCAAATGCAAAAGTACTGATCATTTTTGGACTGAACCAGCTGCCGTAGTTAGCTGCGCTGACATTGTGTGCATGACATTATTACCTGATAGATCGTTGGCAATATTTTCGGAAGATGGAAGCATGTCAAGAGTTAATAATTAATGCACGCCTCCGCTTGAAGTGATGAGCGATGCGCGGTCGCCGTCTGCAGTGCATTAGAGCGTTGTTTTCACGTCGCATCCGCGCTTCATTATAGAAATGTATTGTTTGCATACTGTGGTAAATACACACAGTGTAGGAGATTATGGCCAGGGACAAAACTGGCCCGCGCAGTCGTCTCTCCATAGTGTTATTATAGTTTGCTGGCTTTGCCTCTTCTGTTGGAATTTTCCCACACTGACCAATCGAAAAGCAGTTTAGGAAATGCGCCATGGCCAATGAGTGATGTGGATGTTGTCACGTGCCTGCGTATTGGTTCGTTTCAACTGGTTTGGACCAAAGCAATCAGTGTGGTGTGAAAAGGAACCAAATAATCTGAAAAATGCAACAATGTATAATTGTTTGCCCTTGGTTCGGAACAAAT
Organism: Pseudorasbora parva; assembly: GCF_024679245.1. Taxonomy (NCBI): domain Eukaryota; kingdom Metazoa; phylum Chordata; class Actinopteri; order Cypriniformes; family Gobionidae; genus Pseudorasbora; species Pseudorasbora parva. The sequence goes on from NC_090182.1 coordinate 3,453,778, forward strand.
GAACCGAACTAGAGATGTGAAAGCACCCTTAGATATGGACATACAGCACTTAACAGGACCTTGAACAAAATAAACATAAGACAAGAGTATGTGAATATTGGTTTTTAATTTGAAAAGCTTGATTTGGTAAATATATTGCACAAGAGTTTGACTGATGATTTATTTATGCTATATTTAGAAATGACTCATTTAGATAAAAGTATATAAGTAGTATGTTGCGATCTTGAGCCACACTCCTAATCAGCAGGTGGCAGTAATGCACCTGACAACTAATGCCAACCACCAAAAAAAAATTAAAGAAGAAGAAGATTTCTCTTTCATACCCTGTGGAGAAATCATGTGTCCACTCGCAGGTGTCGTGCTATGAACTCTGACACTATTGAGGATTGTTGTATTGTGTTTAATGAGGGGACCGCCTGCCTCTGACCTATGCCTGTTTGACTTACATTTCTTGGATTGCCCTTTTTATATGTTGTTTGAAGTTTATGTCTGCATTCCTCTGCTGGCTCACCTGTGTTAATAAATTACTGCAGATGGATCCGAACACCTCAGTCTCTTCATCACAAGAGCTTAAGCCTACTTAAGACTGCACGATTTTCAAACTCGTCGGGTCACTGCTCTTTTCACAGTGCACGACTATCTGGGGTATCATTCAGTCACTGCTGTGTTCACACTGCACGATGGTTTGATGACAGGAGTTCACACTGCATGACTGAACAAGAGGAAGAATCACCGACAACTCTCTCCCGTGCACAAACTACGTTTCCCAACTACACGTGCGATTTGATAATTAAACAACGCGAGATCACATGTGCGTCAGACCCAAGCGGCAACCTCCCGCGATCTCTCTTGAAGCCAATACGGAAGTAATGTAAACTACAATTCCTCAACTGGCCACTAGGGACAGGCTCCAGAAGGGAGCAGAATCTCATTGAGCGCCATGTTAAAATTCTCAACTTTAAAGCAGAAAAAAACATGTTTACAGCCTGGTACAAATTGTGGTTTTGGCTTGTAAGGCTAATTTTGATCTTCATGACAACTGTGAGGGGGGTGAATTTTTTTATAACTCATTCGTTTACGTTATATAAAGCCTTAAGTTTCTGCATAATTAAGGGCGTGGTTACAAGTGGATAGCCATTTATCCGCCGCCTATACTCATTGCGTCACCTCAGCTCTGCGTACATCCCGCCTTTTTGCCCATTTTCTGTTATCCGAGAGTGACACGCGATGACTCGCTCACAAGATGGCAACGCCCAGCTCGACCATACTTTTAGCTTCAGAACGGCTTATCAGAATCCTATGGGTGACGTCACGGACACTACGTCCATATTATTTTACAGTCTATGGTCAGACCGGAGTTCTCGCGCGAGACTTTGAATTGTTATTAAAAATGATAAACTGCACAAAGTTTACTTTAAATTGTATGTGCGCTGATTTGTGGAGAAAAAGAAAAAAGAATATGGCGGAAGAAATTGTTGGAGAGACAGAGGGAGCCAGGATTTTGTTCTGTAAAGACAGTTTGAGGTAAAGAAACAATTTTGTAATGTGCTGCTGCTGTGGCTGGATGTGCAAAAGTTTGGCCTTTGTTTCTGTTTGATAGAATTGTAAATATATCTATAAAAATACTGATATTCTGCTCTATAACTCCTCCCTGAACCTCCCGCTGCCCTGTATCTCACTGTCTCATTGGCTGTCGGTCATCGCCGATGTAATTTTCAGTCAGAACGCAGTTCACACAGCAGGAGTTTAATCGCCGAAAGGTCCAGGTATTTAGCATGCCAAATATTAAATATATATGTCGGCGACTCGTTGGTGATTCTCTCTGATCGCGTCTTTGATTATTCACACTGTGTGATTGTCACTCGCGTGCACGAGCACCGATTTGCCTATGATCTCGGGAATTTGTCGGCGATTTCACAAAACCTGACATCGACTCAAAATCGGGAGGAAAAAAAAAAATCGGGCCGTGTGAACAAGGCTTTAGTGTGAGCAGCGCTATGATGCAGGGTGCTTAGAGGAAGCGTTGAGTCATTTAAAGAGGAGGCTCACACCTCAATATGTAACAAACACATAAATAACTAAATTCAGCTTTGTTTTTATTAGAATCAGCAACTGAAATTATTATAGAAGCAGATCTCCTAGAAGTGGTAAACTCCTCACTTCTCTATGGGACGTTTCCAAACTCCCTTCAAACCGCAGTAGTTAAGCCTCTTCTGAAAAAGAGAAACCTGGATATCTCCAAAAGTTATTTTCAATCAACTGAACAAATTCTTAAGCTCAAACGGATACTTTTTTAAAATTTTCAATCTGGTTTCCCAACGCATCACAGTACAGAGACAGCGCTCATAAAGATTATAAATGATATTCGCTTAAATACTGATACAGGCAAAACATCAATTCTGGTACAACTGGACCTCAGTGCTGCATTCGACACTGTTGACCACAACATACTTCTAGACAGGCTGGAAAACTGGGTTGGGCTTTCGGGAATGGTCCTCAAATGGTTCAGGTCATACTTTAGAAGGGAGAGGTTATTATGTGAGTATAGGAGACCATAAGTCTGAGTGGACATCCATGACATGTAGAGTCCCACAAGGGTCAATTCTTGCACCACTCCTGTTTAACCTGAATATGCTGCCACTGAGCCAAATAATGAAAGAGAACAAAATTGCTTACCACAGCTATGCTGACGTTACCCAGCTCTACTTAGCACTGTCACCTAATGACTACAGCCCCATTGACTCCCTGTGCAAATGCATTGATGAAGTTAACAACTGGATGTGCCAAAACTATCTTCAGTTAAACAAAGACAAAATTGAAATCACTACATTTAGAAACAAAGATGAAATTCTCAAGGTGAATGCATATCTTGAGGCTAAAGGCCTGATAACAAAAAAATCAGGAACACAAAGCTGTTCATAACGTTATCATTTGCATTTCGCACAGTAACGTTACAAAATCCCATTGATTTGCTCAATGTTAGTTCTAACTTACTTACTCATAGTATTGTAGCCATGTTGCTGCCATTGCACCTTCGTCTTTGCGCTGAAAAGATTTAAAAGCATGGCAACAATGTGTTAGAGTGAGTTACAAATGAGAAAACGTCATGAGGAACAAATAACAGTTTAAATCAAAACAGGATCTCAAATACTCTGAGTCACTTTGTTCACCCCGGAGCTTCAGCTGCTTTAGTCAAATCAACTAACATCACATATGATAGAGAAAACTCGAATTCGATTAACAATACATTTAAAACGGTTGTAATATAAGGAATGCGTGAGTTTGCATTAACGTTACCTTTTGCTTTAACGTAGTTAACGTTAGTGGCGCGAGAGACGTGGAAAGATGGCCAGCGGTCTCAAAAGCCAGCGTTTATCTGTCCGACTGTGAGAAAGCACAAACATATATTTTTAATTCCCTGCTGACAAACTGTGGTGTAAAACAGCATATTTAACTGCAAACGTTTACATTACCGTTGATAACACTGATGCAATAGCGCGCTTGCTCCTAATGTTAGATTGTTTGCTGGCTAATTTTACACACATCATTACTGAGCTGGTTAATCTTCAGATAAACATAAAAGAGGTACGAGAATAACACGGAACACGTTCAAACATGCCCGAAATATGAATAAATAAGTTTGAAACGCTTACCTGTTGTTTTTCTTGACTGTAGCGCGAGCCGTCCTGCTGAGACTGGACTGAAGGAGGGAAAATGGCACGGTTTTGTTGCTTCGGAAACTCACTGCGATGATACTTTGACATGAGTAAATGTAATGACTTTAAAAGAGATTAATGTAAGACTGTAGGCTTAATATGAAGTAGATTAATGTATATACTATTGTTTATTTATTTGATCAGCTTTTAGTTATTTAGTTAGCCATAGATGTAATATACTAGATTAAATAAATATCTGTAACTTAGATTGAGGTTTGCTTACAATAATACGTTTTTGAGTCAACATCACACATATTTGTTAAGTTGAATTAACTTTTTTGGTAACATTAATTAAAATGAACTTATTTAATTTAGTCCATTTCACTGTTAGGTTTTACAATTTCTTTCATCACCAGTAGGCTGGACTATTGTAATGGCCTTCTCACCGGCCTTCCCCAAAAAGACCATTAGACAGCTGCAGCTCATACAGAACGCTGAGCAGAAGCAGAAGCAGAAAATATGACCATATCACACCAGTCCTCAGGTCTTTACACTGGCTTCCAGTTACATCTAGGATCGATTTTAAAGTACTATTACTTGTTTATAAATCTCGCAATGACCTAGGACCTCAATACATCGCAGATATGCTGATTAAATACAAACCCAACAGATCACTCAGATCAGCAGGATCAAGTCAGTTAGAAATACCAAGAGTTCACTCAAAGCAAGGAGAGTCTGCCTTTAGCTATTATGCCAGCCGTAGTTGGAACCAGCTTCCTGAACAGATCAGATGTGCTCCAACAGTCACCACTAGGCATGTGCCGATATCAATTTTTCATGTTGCGATTAATTGCTGAAGTTATCACGATATATGGAATTATCACGATATTGAAATAAGTTGCAAAAAAGTGTTGCCATAGCATAACAGCTTTAAGAACTATTTTTGTAATAACAAAAATAACTGAATGTTTAAATACAATGCACCAAAAATATATACAGCTCTGGAAAAAAATGGTTAAGTGGTCTCTTGATTTTTTTCAGAGCTGTAAAAGTACAATTTTCAAACAGATTAAAGTGCAAAAGAATTAGGCTATAAAGAACAACAGGTAGGCTAACTAAGGTCTCATTATTTAATGCATTAATTAAAGATTGAGCAACAGCTACATTTGGTACAAAAAGTAGGCTATAATGTTTAACATTACTGAGAATGATCAATTCTTTATAAGTATTTTTCATTGTCAGTTTGGTAATAATGAATTAACATGTTAACCAATGAAGTCGTATGTCTCAAAGTTTTACTGAACAATAACAAATAATTAGAGTTCTAATTATTAGGGCATGTTGTAGTCCAGATTAAAACATAAAAATGTTTAAATTTGAAAATAAATAGTCTATTAAGTCTTTAAGTATTAAGTATTTGGTGCTGTGATGAACAACATTGAGATTACAAAAAACGAATGGCTGTTTTAAAAACTACACGCGTTTTTGTTTGTTTGCTGGTTTCCGGGGTAAGCGCAGCATTCTGCAGTTCATCAGCGCCCTCTGCTGTCACTGAGCGGCACTTCAGCAGCGCGTCTCCTTCACTAGTTCATGTGCTTCTCATTTACACCTGAGCGCGAGCGTGTCCCTTTGACGCAGAATATAGCGGTGTTGAGCATTTATACGGTTGATGGGCAAAGTATTCTTGAGTATTCAAAGTATTCAAAGGTCACGACCCCTACAGAAGCCCATCTTGGACCGACTTGTAAGGTCAAGAAAACATTGCAAACCTGCTCCATCAACTATTTTAACTGCCCTTTTTTTATTTTAATTCTTACAAATGATATTCTTACTTATTTTGTATGTTATCATTATTTTAATTAATTTCTATGTAAAGCACTTTGATTTGCCATTGTGTATGAAATACAGGGAGTGCAGAATTATTATGCAAATGAGTATTTTGACCACATCATCCTCGTTATGCATGTTGTCTTACTCCAAGCTGTATAGGCTGGAAAGCCTACTACCAATTAAGCATATTAGGTGATGTGCATCTCTAATGAGAAGGGGTGTGGTCTAATGACATCAACACCCTATAACAGGTGTGCATAATTATTAGGCAACTTCCTTTCTTTTGGCAAAATGGGTCAAAAGAAGGACTTGACAGGCTCAGAAAAGTCAAAAGTAGTGAGATATATTGCAGAGGGATGCAGCAGTCTTAAAATAGCCAAGCTTCTGAAGCGTGATCATCGAACAATCAAGCGTTTCATTCAAAATAGTCAACAGGGTCGCAAGAAGCGTGTGGAAAAACCAAGGCGCAAAATAACTGCCCGTGAACTGAGAAAAGTCAAGCGTGCAGCTGCCAAGATGCCACTTGCCACCAGTTTGGCCATATTTCAGAGCTGCAACATCACTGGAGTGCCCAAAAGCACAAGGTGTGCAATACTCAGAGACATGGCCAAGGTAAGAAAGGCAGAAAGTCGACCACCACTGAACAAGACACACAAGCTGAAACGTCAAGACTGGGCCAAGAAATATCTCAAGACTCAAGACGATTTTTCTTAGGTTTTATGGACTGATGAAATGAGAGTGAGTTTTGATGGGCCAGATGGATGGGCCCATGGCTGGATTGGTAAAGGGCAAAGAGCTCCAGTCCGACTCAGACGCCAGCAAGGTGGAGGTGGAGTGCTGGTTTGGGCTGGTACCATCAAAGATGAGCTTGTGGGGCCTTTTCGGGTTGAGGATGGAGTCAAGCTCAACTCCCAGTCCTACTGCCAGTTTCTGGAAGACACCTTCTTCAAGCAGTGGTACAGGAAGAAGTCTGCATCCTTCAAGAAAAACATGATTTTCATGCAGGACAATGATCCATCACACGCGACCAAGTACTCCACAGCGTGGCTGGCAAGAAAGGGTATAAAAGAAGAAAATCTAATGATATGGCCTCCTTGTTCACCTGATCTGAACCCCATTGAGAACCTGTGGTCCATCATCAAATGTGCGATTTACAAGGAGGGAAAACAGTCCACCTCTCTGAACAGTGTCTGGGAGGCTGTGGTTGCTGCTGCACGCAATATTGATGGTGAACAGATCAAAACACTGACAGAATCCATGGATGGCAGGCTTTTGAGTGTACTTGTGTAAGGCCGGAGACACACTGCAAGCGTGGCGTTTCTGCTGCGTGTCAGCCGCGGGGCGGCTGCGCAGGGTTTTCTCTGTCTTTGCACACCAGAAGCGTGTCTGACGCGGCGCTGCTGCTGCTGGGAAGCCCTATACTTCATGTTAAATATAAATATATTGCCTATTGATACAGCAAAGACAACGTCGGCAGTAGCCTATTGACCATATATATATTTGGCATTGACGGCAAAATAGGCTACAGAATATTTCGTTCTGTATTGACAGGTTTAATATTTCAAAATGATAATTGTGTTGTTTTTTGTTATTGCAAGTAGGCCTATATCTGCATTTATGTTAACCTAAAGACTTTCACACATGAAAATGTCATTTATTAATATGTATTCGTGTCAAAATGGCATATAAACTCCTTTTCCTATGCTGTTTTGCCTAGAAACGCTTCCAACACGCTCGCGTGTCGCGTGAAAAATAGGCGACTCTTCTATTTGAAGCATGCACGCGTTTTCCGCGCGGCTCGGACCGCGGCAAGCGCTAACCGGTTAACATGGGAGCCGAAATAAAAACAGACACGCCACGCAGCCGAGACGCTCACGACACGCTTGCAGTGTGTCCCCGGCCTAACCGGTCTTCGCTCTGCGTTGTGTAGGGTGGTAAATTAATGAGTCTTGGCATCAGGAATCACTCATGGCATATTTTATTTCGCCTGCATGAATAAAATAAAATTTTATCAAGCTGGAGAGTTCTGTGGCCTTCTTTCACAAGTTTGCCTCTCTTCAGTCGCATTTACCGCAAACTGAACTACATTTAACACTTAACTTCTCTCATATAATGAAATCAATAGTGCTCACATATTTCATTAAAAAAAACATCTGACATGAATTTAACAATAACATGAGTGAAAACATACCTGCATGAATAAAATGAAATTTTATCAAGCTGGAGAGTTCTGTGGCCTTCTTTCACAAGTTTGCCTGTTAGTGAAAGGCATTATTTTAGCCACAGAATTAGCCTGCTTGTGCTTAATGAATACTCTCCAAAAGTACTTGCTTTACATCACTCACACAAACTTCATACACATCTGAATAATATTAAAGTGCATTTAAGAACTAAACTGCATATTTTATTTTAGTTAACAAAGCTCATATAAAACTTTTTATACGGAGCTTCAATACAACTCACCTCTCTTCAGTCGCATTTACCGCGAACTGAAGGAGAGCGGGCGGAACCGGAACAAGAGTCTTAAAGGGGCCACGCGCCTTATTTAACAAAACATCAAATCACTGAAAAATGGACATATAACAATAGAAACATGACATCCCATTCAAAATAATTCAATAATAAAAGAATAAATGAAATGAAATATTAAAAGAATACTTTTCAGAATACAAAACAATAATATAAATGTAAAATAATTGAGAGAGAGATTTTGAGTGGAATTAAATAAATATTACACCCGTTACACTCGCAAAGAAAGGTGGCTATATTGGTCAATGAATTTTTTTTTGTTTGGTTTTTGAATGTCAGAAATGTATATTTGTGAATGTTGAGATGTTATATTGGTTTCACTGGTAATAATAAATAATTGAAATGGGTATAAATTAGTTTTTTGTTAAGTTGCCTAATAATTATACACAGTAATCACCTGCACACACAGATATCCCCCTAAAATAGCTAAAACAAAAAACTTCCAAAAATATTCAGCTTTGATATTAATGAGTTTGTGTTCATTGAGAACATGGTTGTTGTTCAATAATAAAATTAATCCTCAAAAATACAACTCGCCTAATAATTCTGCACTCCCTGCATGCTATACAAATAAAATTGCCTTGCCTTACCTATGACCTTAAAAGTGATCAACATCCAAAAAACTGAAAGAAACATGAACCAGAAAACCTGACAGCTAACCAAGCAGAACTTGAGAGAATATCAGAGGATTTTTAAGCCTCAGCCTTTGGTTTGGAGCAGATCATGAGGGAGATCGGTCAGATCTATGAATCCTGTTCATCTGTGGAGAAGAACAAGAAAGGCCTGCAGGTTCACTTCTCTTCTCTCCCGAGTCTTGCAGCTGAGATGATGAGCTCTGGATTTCCACTGGAGCTGATGGATGGAGATGCTGCTCATGTTCCTGTGATCTGGATCTCTGCTGTTCTAGATCAACTCATCCAGAAACTGGGAGACCAGAGAGTGTTTGTGCTGTCAGTGTTAGGGATTCAGAGCTCTGGGAAATCCAAATCAATGCCATGTCTGGACTCCAGTTTGCCGTCAGTGCCGAAAGGTGCAGCAGAGGAGCTTTCATGAAGCTGGTCAGACGAGATGAACACTAGAGATGAAGTTTGACTAGATTCTGGTTGTCTTCATGCTCTAGATCTGGCTGGAAGATCAACAAGAGATCATGACAATGAATTGGCCACATTTGTTGTCGGTCTTGGAAATATGACCCTGATGTTATCATGCACCATATCATATAGTCGTGAGGAGTTGTTACATATCAGGAGAATTACACCTGACAATTTGGAATTATTTGCCAACATTCCAGAGGATATACTGGATATAAACAACACTGGATCGCCATCATGGGGAAATACATCTAGCACAAAAAGACGGAGAACTGGAGTGGTCTCCAGGTTCAGGAGACGGCCCTACCGGCCCCCACTACCGGCACTGATCTTATCAAATGTGCGATCCCTTAAAAATAAAATGGATGAACTTCTGCTTTTAACACAAACAGACAGGAATTACAGTGACTGCTCGGCCTTCTGCTTTACCGAGACATGGCTGGATCAATCGGTTCCTGACGAGGCGGTAACCCCCCCTGGCTTCACTATCTTCAGAGCCGACAGGTCAGTCAAACTATCCCTCAAATCTAAAGGAGGGGGTATTTCTCTCATGGTAAATCAGCGCTGGTGTAACAATTCAACAATCCTTCATCGTCACTGCTCTCCTGATCTTGAATTCATCAGTTTGAAATGCAGACCATATTACCTCCCGAGAGAATTTGCCTCAATTATACTAATTGGTGTTTACGTTCCACCACAAGCTAACGCTAATATAGCCATTAGCGATCTCTCCCAACACATCTCGTCTGTTGAAAACTCCAACCCTGATACGTCTGTCATCGTGTTAGGTGATTTTAACCACACAAACCTGTCATCTGAACTCCCAAACTACAAGCAACAAGTCACTTGCTCCAGCAGAGATAGCAAAACACTGGATCACTGCTACATCTCTGTTTCAGATGCTTACCGGGCATTCCCGAGGGCTCCACTGGGGAGGTCTGACCATGCTGTGTTGCTCCTCATTCCGAAGTACAGACAAAAGCTTAAATCCGTTAAGAAAACATCCAAATCTGTCAGGTCCTGGTCCATAGATGCCATTGAAACGCTTCAAGGGTGTTTCGAATGCACAAATTGGGACATATTCAGTGCAGCGTGTGACTCCCTCGACGAACTCACTGATACTGTGACATCATACGTAAAGTTCTGCGAGGAAATATGCATCCCCACCAAGACAGTGACATTCTATGGCAATAAAAAACCATGGTTCTCCAAAGACTTACATCTCTTACGCAAAGAAAAGAACTGTGCATACAAAAGTGGAGACAAGAGTCAATACAGAATTGCTAAATATAAACTACGAGCTGCTATAAGGAGAGCAAAGCAGAGTTATGGAACAAAATTGGAACAACAATTTTCATCAAGCAGCCCAAGATCAATATGGAAAAATCTCAAGGACATGACAAACTACAAAAAATGCCCCATCTCCCCCCTTAACAGTGATCCAAGTCTCCCAGACATATTAAATAACTTTTATGCAAGATTTGAAAAACCTACCTCACCAGTCATTCCCCCCGACCCCATTTCAACACCACCCTTCTGCATTCAGGAGGATGAGGTGAGAACTACATTTAAGAGGCTTAAGATCAGGAAAGCAGCAGGGCCGGATGGGATCAGTCCTGCTTTGCTTAGCCATTGTGCAGCCCAATTGGCGCCTGTTTTTTCCACAATTTTTAACATTTCATTAAGCCAATGTACAGTCCCACAATGTTTTAAATGCTCCATCATTATTCCTGTGCCAAAGTCCTCAAAGATCACCTGCCTCAATGACTTCAGACCAGTTGCCCTGACATCTGTGGTAATGAAAGCATTTGAACGGATTATTCTGGCATACCTGAAATCCTGCACTTCCTTGAAGATGGACTCTTATCAATTTGCCTACCAAGCCAACCGGTCCGTTGAGGATGCAATCAGCATAGCACTCCACCATACCTTGCAACATCTGGAATCACCAAACACCTATACACGCATCCTGTTCATAGACTTTAGTTCCGCTTTTAACACGATTAACCCATTTAAACTCTTTACTACACTCTTGGACATGAACATTGACCCAGCCATATGCCACTGGATAAGGAGCTTCCTGTGGAAGAGATCACAGAGGGTGAAAGTTAATAACATAACCTCAGACCCTCTCACCCTCAGTACAGGAGCTCCTCAGGGCTGTGTTCTCTCCCCTTGGCTCTTTTCCCTTTATACATCGTACTTTAGATCCATGAATACTTCAGTGAAAATAATAAAGTATGCGGACGACACAACCATTGTAGGCCTCATCTCAGACAAGGATGAAACACAGTACCGCATGGTGGTGGACCAAGCTGTAAATTGGTGTTCGAACAATGACCTCCAGCTCAACACAGCCAAAACCCAGGAATTCATTGTTGACTTTAGACGTAGGCCATTTCCTAAAACACCAATACAGATAAATGGCAATTCAATCACCATCACTGACTCCTTTAAATTCCTAGGAACACACATTTGCAATAACCTGAAGTGGAAAACTAATACTAATCAAATCATTGCAAAGGCTCAACAAAGACTTTACTTCCTCAGACAGCTTAAAAAATACCGGATCAGACATCAGCTCCTTGTTCTGTTCTATTCCGCTATGATCGAGTCCATCATTACATCATCAATAACAGTATGGTATGGTAGCACAGATAGCCAAACAAAGAAAAAACGACAGCAGACTGTCAACAAAGCATCCAAGATCATAGGGAAACCACTGCCTTCAGTTGATTCACTCTACACATATCGGACTGTAAAGCGGGCAAAGGAAATCATCTCTGACACCTCACATCCAGCGAACCACCTTTTTCAGCTCCTTCCTTCAGGGAGGCGCTACAGGTCACTATCTACCAAGACCAAACGCTTCACAAACAGCTTTTTCCCCATAGCCATCAGGACTCTGAACTCCTCTCTTTAGTTTAGTTTTTTCCACTCATACACTACGCATGGTCATGTACCCACTGTATCTTGTATTATTACATGTTGTGAAGTGTATTGTCTATTTTTGTCTGTAATGTATGATGATGTAGAGCTTAAACATACTGTACCGAAAAAAAATTCCACCGGCATTGTCGTGTGGCTAAAATAAACAATCTATCTATCTATCTATCTATCTGATCGACATCTTTGGAGAAAACCCATCTGAGATGCAGGTGTAACCAATAGCGCTAGTATGCGCCGTATCTACTCTTTTCTTTATCCGTGTCAGGATACACAGTAATGGACCAGAATACTAGGTCCGCTACAGAGGGCAAGAAATACGGTAAATCACATCAATACAGAAACCAGACAGACCAGGAAAATGATTTTAGCCAAATGATTTTCTTAACTTGCAGGAAATTTAATAAATGTAGATGAAAGAAAAAAAAACTGTAAAACAAGACAATTATAACCACCAAATAAATGGTGTCTTTCCCTTTAAGAAATGTATGTTTGAGCTCCTTTGTGGTTATTTTATCTAATTATGTTTTTGTTGACTTTGTTATTGAAATGGTCTTTAATAATAATATTAATATTGATTTATTTAAATTATTGGGGCTTAGTTTATTTAAATTCTATGTAAGTTTGAGGTCTCTTTCTAACTTCTATTTTGGAGCTTTGTTTCCTATTACCTTGGCCGAGTTAGAACCCTTAACTCACACAGGAAAATACAATTGCAATAAACAGATTGCTTTGAGAGAAAAAAAAGACAGTTTAACTGAAAATAAAACTTGACAGTAATTCACTGCAGATTAACAGATCTCAGTATGTGCAATATAAAGAAAGGAAAAAAATAAAGTAGTCATTTGAATCCAAGAGATGAATCAAATGAATGCAAAGTCTCTTGGTGGACTCGTAGTGCAAATGGCTTGTAGTGTACAGTTCAATAGTGTAACGATCAGTTCAGTGCAATGTTTAGGCGACTGTAGTGATGTCCGGTTCGCGAACGAATCGTTCTTTTTAACCGGATCTTTATAGTGAACCGGTCGAACCAGTTCACCAAATCGAACTGAATCGTTCTAAACGGTTCGCGTCTCAAATCAGGGCTGATCCCACAAGTTACTGTAGTTATTAACTTTCTGCCATCAGTGACAGTCTTTCAAACTAGAAATAAAACGAATATCTTGAAGTAGATGCTGTAACTCCAATCGTTAGCTGAAGTGAGACATGTTTTGCTGAGAGATCTGATGAACTCACGAGCAGCTGATACTGAGCATGCGCGTGTAACCGAACGTAGCGGTTCTCGGCTCCTCGGATCAGCAGTACAGAATCAAAAACCGTTTCTGTCGGACACGTTCGATACAAGCGGGTAATCTAGCGCTCGGAAAGCGTTCCAGGGACTGCCATTGCTAACCAAGCCATCACCTGCTGTTAGCATCCCATTGACTCCCATTCATTTTTGAGTCACTTTGACAGTGAATAACTTTACATCTGAGACGTTTAAAGACTCCATTTGTCCATTGTTTATTTTGAAAGAAACACGACAATGCATAAAAGGCTCCGTTACCTTGTATCTTACACTATCGCCCCGCAGAAGCTGTTTTTGTAAAAATAGGCTAACGATTGCGTCATAACCAACGCGACTCTGTCGCACAGTTGAGAAATTACCGTATAGACCTGAGGAGACGCTCGCAGGCAATCTTTAGCTGTCTATGAGACAGTCGGGGGGACGTGGAGACATAAAGTCTGATAAAGTCAAGGGAGAAGAATGGGGAGAAGCCCATAGTGAGCCAAAAGCAACGGGAGAAAATATTTAAACAACGTGATTCAGATTTCACTTTCCACAACTACTAGAAGACCTACAGCTGTCAGACAGGAGGCTCACGTCACATCTACGTCCTCAAGCTCAGTCTGAGCCGGCGCAGTTCGCTCAGCCATCAGGAAGTGAGCGCCCCTAGGTTGACTTCATTATTTCGCCGTTGACGTCAATGGGGTCGCTCGGTCCATTTCTTTTTCGTCTATGGTTCGATACTGAGAACCGATGAGCCGATGAGCTGCGCCTGCCTGTTATTTGTTCAGAGGAACGAAATGCAGGTTAAGTGTATTTAAAACTATAATCACATTTGGAAACATCATAACAAAGCTGTCACTGTATTATTTTAAAGTTTTAGAAACAATGGATTGTAAAACGGTGAAATTAAACATTTATTTGTTTTATCAATAATGCATGATATTTTCATGAACAGCTTTTATCTTATTTAATTTCTAAATCGATACACATTTTAAAATGTAATCAAAACAGTAGGTTTGATATAGACTATTCAGCTTGCAGCAGTTCACAGCTCAGCACACACACACACACACACAGATACAGCGGTTCTCGAGTCAGATCGACCGGTCACAACGGATCACCAGTACAGAATCGAGAACCGTTTCTATCGGACACGGTCGATCTTTCGGACATGTTTGATTCTGAGAACCGGTGAGCTGAGATACTGAGCATGCGTGAGAGCGTCGTAACCGAACTGTTTCTCTCGGACTGGGACAGCTGATGCTGATAATACATGAGCACGGAGGTGAACGCTGAGCATTTGTGTAAGTAGGCCTATTATGTCAATGTAAGTTTATTTAATCGTGTAAAACATCAGAGTTTGCACGACAGTGACAGTCTCTCAAACTAGAAATAAAACTAATATCTTGAAGTAGATGTTGTAACAATCGATTCAGTTCGATTTGGTGAACTGTATTTAGTGCTGTTGCAAAACATAAATGAAAAAATGTTTCCAAGATGATGATGATGACAATTATAATTATTACTATACTAAGTTTTGATTACAAATACTTTATATGGATGTGTTTGAATGTATTTTCATCCGCCGGGATGATAGAAATGACGTCATTATGTAAAGACGTAAAAGAACCGGTGATCCGTTTTTTTTAACCGGATCATGGAAACGAACTGTCCGAAAGAACCGGTTCGCGGAAAAGAACCGAACTTCCCATCACTATTATCCTCCTGAGCTTTGATTCGTCATGTGACTCTCATCTCCACTGTGATTGGTTGTCAGTGTATATCAAAGGTACATCACAGATATTAGCATTTCAATAGGTTGGTAATTCAACATTATTTCAGTGAATGAAATAGTTATTTACTGTAAATTTAACTTAAATCTGTAAAACCTAAAATGTTGCTACCGTATTTCTTACGGTGAAGTTCTGGCGACCACAGCTGCCGTTTGTTTTACCGTAAATGTTATGGGGATTTTTTACAGTGAACTCTTAGGTCGACCTCTTGTATTGAGCCGTTGATTCAGGGAACAGTGATTATTTAACACACACTCCACTCCAAACGCCGTCTTCCTTTCAAAAATACATTTAGTTTATTAAACACAGCCAAGCATTTCTAAATTCAGTTCATATTTCAAGAAATTAAAATCCAAGACAAAATAACAAAGTGTTCAAAAAACTGTACTCACCCTGCCACAGATTATTTTTATGCTTTTCTTTTTCTTTTTCTTTTTAATTTATAAAAAGTTGTAGTTTACTGACCCATGCTTGAGACGGTCACACCACAGGACAATTCTGAGATTGGGCTCAAAAATGTAAAGAATCAAAAGACAAAGCAGTTTTTATAACAACAGGTCCATAAGACAAATAAATGTTTAACCATTCACTGCATTTTAAATTATAACAATAATTAATTATTTAATTTGTACCACATCACATCAATAACCCATTAATCTGGAAGCAGAATCAGATTTAACTGTGATTTTCTGCTGTAATAATCAGTTTAACTGGTAAGATCCTCAGAGGGGAAGTTCTGCAGCCATTACCTAAGATTGGAAAGACAGTCTTAGTGAAGGACGTCCTGAATGTGAGTAAATGTGTGTTAGTTACAGGATCAGAGAATGACACTGTTCCTCTGTCATAGTCCAGCTGAACTCTCACACGCTGAAGCTTCACTTTAACAGGAAAGGCAGTGTCGGGTTGATCTGGAGATTGTGAGAAGTATTTGCTGTTCCAGTGCCACACACGCCAGACATTAGACTTGAAGAAATCCAGTCCCTTCCTTTGGCTTGATGCTGTGGTTATTCCAAGACCCCAGCCTGTACTGTCACCGACCTCCACATCCCAGCAGTGTGTTCCTGAGTTAAAGCCCTCAGATCCCAGGACACACAGAGACCTGTCAAACCTCTCTGGATTATCAGGAAGTGTTTTATCTCCATCACTGAACGACACACTGGTCAGATCAGACGAGAGTGTGAGCTCAGGATTTGCTGTGTTTGGATCAAGAGTCAACGGAGCTGCAAAGAGAAGAACATCAGATTACAGGATGAAATATGATCAGAAATGTAAATATAAAACACATAAATACTTTCTATAAATCCTGCTATCATGACAAATATTATTATTATTAATATAAAAGTTATTGTTATTACTGTAAATATATATTAAATTATTATGGGATATCCTTCAACGCTTTCAGAATCTTTTCTTATTTCAATGATTTTGTTTCTATATTTTTCAGATATATTTTAATGACAGCATATTTATTAATCAAAAATGTATTATTTTATTCATCAAAATAAACAGAAACATGTTCAAACTTTGCTAAAAGTGATTGTTTTGAACAGGTATTAAATAAAACATATTATTTTAGCTAAAGTATTTGTATTAATACTGTGCCTTTTGCCCCATGTGTGGCCCTCGTCACCTCATACATTTTAAATATTTTTTAATAAAATAAACCACTTTTATGATTTATTTTTACACAAAATCTGTTGCTCCATAAATGTTCAATACAAACCTGTATATTTTTCTGTATATCATACACTATAGGAAAGAGATCATGAATCCTGCTATCATGACAATGGTCTGTCAGTTTCTGTCAGAATGGATTGAGGCTTCAGGTTTAATATCATATTCAATAAACACTATTGTATCCTAATACATAAGCAGAGACCATGAGGAACAGACTTCTGTAGTCATTATGAGTTCACTGTATGATCTGATGATCTTCTGAAATACAGTTCAGATTCACTCAGAAACTCGAGTGATTATTAAATATATTTCTATCAGATGTTAATGTTGTGTGTGTTTCTATCTGAAGGATGTTTTGCGCTGGTGTCAGATCTGCTGAGACTCACTGTGTTGGACAGTTTCCAGCATCTTCTTCCAGACTCTGGACCGCAGGTTACCCAGATAACGGGACACATCAATCAAAGCTCCAGAACTCATCCGTGGATCCGGCTGTGGGATCTGGACTCTGGAGGAACATTCAGGAGTCAGAACTGCAGTGAATTTGAGTTCAGATCCACTGAGAGAAGAGATACGAGCAGCTCACTCACCTTTCCATTGAGGCGTTAAAGTTCTGGAAAATATAGAGTTTGAAAACATGTTAATATCTTATCAAACACTCTCATTGTCAGTGAGT
This sequence comes from Pseudorasbora parva, assembly GCF_024679245.1. Taxonomy (NCBI): domain Eukaryota; kingdom Metazoa; phylum Chordata; class Actinopteri; order Cypriniformes; family Gobionidae; genus Pseudorasbora; species Pseudorasbora parva. Next base: position 3,471,243 of record NC_090182.1, read on the forward strand.
CTCAAGTTGTTTTATGCTCAAAGAATGAAGCCAGATTGATTGGTCACCTTTAGAAACGAGACGTCATTGGCTTTCATCATCTCCTCCATGTCTCTGATTGTGTGTGAAAGAGCTGAGATGTGTGTGTTCATCTCCTCCAGCTTCTCCTTCATCCTCTGCTTCTTCTGCTCCTCTTCCTCCCTCAGTGCAGTGATTGTAGCTTCTTCTTCGTCTCTGAGAAACTGATGAAGCTTCTCAAACTCTTCTTTAATCTGACGCTCTGTGTGCTCAGCTTGAGACTGAAATCACATCACATTCACTTCAGTCAGCTCTGTGTGAACACACACTCCACTAATGTCAATAATAAACTGTGTGTGTGTGTGTGTGTGTGTGTGTGAATGTTGAGTGTTTAACTCTTTACACATCCTCACCTCGATGTGGTGGATTGTTTTATTACACTCTCCTTTCATTTCTTCTCCATGTTTGAGCTTGTTTTGTAAGGACGTCAGCGCTGTATTAAATTCCTCCTACAGGTTAAGATGAAAATCTGTGAAACTGATGAAGCTATAAGAGGTTTAAACATTGTGTGTCTGGATGTTTTTATTGTTATATTAATATTTTTTTTGCTGAATGTGTTAATCTCAGAAGCATTTGTGCCTGAAAATGGCAGGACATAAAGAAATCACGTTTTCACCAAACAAATTAGTTTTTTTATTGCAATGGCCAATTCTTAATTATTAGATCCATGCAGTTGCAAATTTGTGGTTGTACAAATGCAAATACAGGAAGTGAAAGTACACTATATTGCCATAAGTTTAGTGACACCTGCCTTTACATGCACATGAACTTTAATGCCATCCCATTGTTAATCCGTAGGGTTTATTATGGAGTCGGCCCACCCTTTGCTGCTCTAACAGCTTCAGCTCTTCTGGGAAGGCTTTCCTCAAGGTTTAGGAGTGTGTTTATGGGGATTTTTGCCCATTCTTCTAGAAGCTCATTTGTGAGGTCAGGCACTGATGTTGGACGAGAAGGCCTGGCTCTCAGTCTCCGCTCTAATTCATCCCAAAGCTGTTCTATCGGGTTGAGCTCAGGACTCTGTGCAGGCCAGTCAAGTTCCTCCACACCAAACTCCTCATCCATGTCTTTATGGACCGACGCTTTGAGCACTGGAGCGCAGTCATGCTGGGACAGGAAGGGGCCGTCCCCAAACTTCCCACAAAGTTTGGAGCATGAAATTGTCCAAAATGTCTTGGCATGCTGAAGCATTAAGAGTCCTGCTCTAGAGTCCAGTGGCGGCTGCTTTACTCCACTGCATCCCACGCTTTGCATTGCTCTTGGTGATGTAAGGCTTGGATGAGCTGCTCCACCATGGAAACCCATTCCATGAAGCTCTCTCCGCTGTTCTTGAGCTCATCTGAAGGACACAGAAGTTTGGATGTCTGGAGCTGTTGACTCTGCAGAAAGTTTGTAACTTCTACACACTGTGACCCTCAGCATGTGCTGACCCCGCTCTGGGATTTTAGGCCTAACAGTTTGTGGCTGAGTTGCTGTTGTTCTCAATCGCTTCCACTTTGTTATAATCCCACTAACAGTTGAGCGTGGAATATTTAGTAGTGGGGAAATGTCAGGAATGGACTTATTTCACAGGTGTCAGCCTATCACGGCCCCACGCTTGAGTTCACTGAGCTCCTGAGAGCGACCCATTCTTACACTAATGTGTGTAGAAGCGTCTGCAGGCCTAGAGCTGGAGTTATACACCTGTGGCCATGTCTACTAGTCTATTGTATACACAATTAGTATGTGTGTCTGTTTAGCACTGTATTTATCACATGAAATGAGAGACATTTGTCTTACCTTGTAAGTTGAAACCACTTCACTGAAGGGTCTGAATGTGTGTTTGGTGTGTTTCTCTGAGACTATGCACACTAAACACACAGGCTGTTTGTCCTCCAGACAGAAGAGTTTGAGTTTCTCACTGTGTAAACTGCAGATCTCCTCAGACTCTGATGAACGCCTCTCATTTCTCTCCTTTATCAACGATTCACACAAGTTTTTTAACGTGAGATTAACTGGAGGATCACCTCTTGAGGATCTTCTCCTGCAGACGGGACACTCCTGAGTTTCCTGAGTTTTCCAGAACTGTTGTAGACACTCTTTACAAATACTGTGACTACAGGACAGAAAAACAGGAACCTTGAAGATTTCATAGCAAATAGGACAAGAAAGCTCTTCAGTAGATTTTGAATCCATTTCCTCGTCTTGTAAAAGATCCGATAATCTACAATTTACTTTCACTTTCTAATCTTTGCTTTGAAAAGTTAATAATTACAATAAAAATCTAATTCAGAAAAACACAATAATCCTAATATAAAGTGTCCTCTGTTCTTCACAGCTCTGACTCGTTTCAGCTTTCAGTAAAAACGAAAGTAAGAAATAATAAGACTGGTCTCTTCCTGATAGGGTTTGTAAGAGGGTGGAGTTTCTGGGGTTACATAAACCACTAAATCTAGTCACAAGTTTTCTTTCTCACAAGACATCTTTTTTTTCTTTAATACTTAATAACTTTAAGTCAGTTACATAAACGTGTACATTGACATAATTTGATACCAAAAACCCAAAACTGATTGTCCTTTGATGAACTGCTAGTGTCTCTAATATAAGACTGTCTCATCCTCCAGCTGTAGAGCTCATGATCTCCACTAGGGGGCTCTCCTCCAGACTCTTGTGCTGTCTTATCATGGACTACATTACCCATAACCCACTGCCTGGACTCATTATGCTCGATTATTCAGTTGTGTCTCATTAAAATAAATGGAGTTCAGAACTGGTCGATTCTGTGGTTGGCAAAGAAATGGATTGTGAGTGGAGCAAATGATGGAAGGAAGTGACGTAGATAGTAGAAGGGATTTGGATATGGAAGGAGAAATATTTGATCGAGGTAAGAAGGGATCTAGAAATGGTAATTGGACAGTAGTAGAAAATAGGAAACTAAAGAATCATTGGTGTCCTGTGTTGGGTACGGATAGTGAAAGAGAAAACGGGGCAAATCAAAAGAAAAAGGAAGTATGAAGAAAATAAACTACAGAATCGGTGAGTGCAATAAACCCATTAAAAAAATGTTGAGAGATAACAGAATGTCACTACAACAAAAAAACGCAACACACTTTAAAAAATCCTGTGTTATTTCTTCAACCCATTTTCTGGGTTATTTGTGTTGGGTTAAAATGATGGGTTATTTTTTTCAGAGAGTAACCATTTTCTGGGTTATATGGCTAATATTTAGATCCAATTCCTGGGTTGTTTGGGTTTCTGGGCTATTTTTCAAAGAGTAACCCATTTTCTGGGTTAACGCCGCTCCCCCCACTGTTCTGAAATTTTCTCACACCAGTCGTTTTTGAATTTATCGTCACTTCGTGCTTGATCCGTTTTGGCCTGGGCTTCATCGGTGCAACTTTGTAGTGGATTCAAGGTAAGCAAGTATTTTCAGTGTCGATGTTGTAGAGTTAAGTGGCTATAAATTAACAAATAAGCACAGAGAGAGATTTCCAACGTGTGTTCTCAAAGCATGACTTTATTTCAGTGCCTAGTTTACCACCTCACCACAGGGGGGCAGCATCCCATCATGTGTCCTATAAAATCCCTTACCACTAACATCCCCCTTACTAAGATCAGTTGCACTGATATATAACTTAAGATTAAACTAACACTTAAATGTCCCAGTTCAAACTGTATCTCAAGAACAATAAGCATATAAAACATTAACTGAAAATCTGAACTAAGAAGGTGCGGTACACTGCCCAATCCTTCTACTGAGTGCAGGGTTTATTCTGCCACATAGAAATTACTCAGTTTTACCAGGAGAACCTGTTATTTAACCACAAAATCCTTCAGGTACCCTGGAGGTTGTCTCTCTCTTGCAGGGTAATGTGCCGGAGGCTCAGGACTGCATGGTTGAACTGGCTCTTGCTCTGCATGATCTGGCCTTACTGGCTGACCAGTAAGTTGCTCTGGCTCTGGTAGGACGGTCTGCGCTGCAGGCGCCACTGGGGTAGAGACGAGGTGGTTTCGGTTGCGGCGCAGGTTTCCTCTGTAGGTGTCAATGACGTATGACCTTGGTGCTTCCGCCTGTCTTATCACCGTCCCCTTCTCCTTTGTGTCCTTTAAACAGACATGGTTGCCTGGTGTCAGTCTTGTGAGATTTTGAGCTCTGTGTCTTTTGATGAAGTTCCAGCTCAATCTCTGTCTCTTCTTCTGTTCCTCCTCTTTGAGTTTGGTTATGTCAGTCCAGCCCGGCTTGAGAGATGACAGAGGTACAGATAGGGGTCTTTTTCTTTCTGGAGGAGGCCTTTAACTGTCCGCCCGGCTCGCTCTGCCTATCCATTGCTCTGAGCATATTTGGGGCTGAACATATAGCGTCTGAACCCCCACTGTGTTGCGAACTGAGTGAAGCATTCAGACGAGAACTGGGGTCCATTATCTGTCATGACCTCGGACGGTATGTCATGCCTGGGAAAGATAGATTAGCAATGTTCAACTACTGCTAATGAGGTTGATGATGTGAGTTTAGCTACCTCTATGAAACGGGAAAAGTAGTCTACCACCAATAGACACTTGTTTTCGTTCCACTGAAACAAGTCAGCAGCCACCTTTGCCCATGATCTATCAGGGAATTCTGTCGGCAGCAGTGGCTCTTTGGGGTTAATTCTTTCTTTTGCACTTGTGTCGCAGCCCTCGGCCACTTTCTGAAGCTGTGTACCAGACAGATTGTTTGGCTCTTTCAGGACACTTTGCTATACCTTGGTGTCCTGCGTGCAGTTTCTGAAGGATTTCTGTCTGTAGCAGCTTGGGAATAACTAGCCTACTTCCTTTCAGTAATGAGCCGTTCTCCACTGATAGCTCTCGACATGTGTGTATGGCAGGTAAGCTCTGTCTATTGTGGATCTGTCTGGCAAGCCCTCAGTACAGTACCTTTTCACTTGGCTCAGTATTTAATCACATTCTCTGTGTTCCCTTATTTCTTGTAGCCTCTTTTCTGTAGCTGGGAGGGTTGACATGGTCATGTTTCCGTAAAGGTTGACTTCCTCTCCCTGCTCCGGCTGCCCTCTGTCTCTCAGTGGCGCCCTTGATAGCACCCCAGCCAGCAGGGAACGGTCTCAGAACTTCGGCTAACATTCCCTACAAATTCTGAAGAAAATATTTGAATGTAATGTTTAATGAATATTTTAAGAATGTTTTCTCATTTAAAACATTTTCTATAGCGTTAAATGCAAACCAAGATATAACATTTTAACTGCAACATTCAAATGTTTCTGAGGTAACAAGTTGCTGTCTGTTTAATGTCAAACAAAAGATAAGGAATCACTCACTGCTCTTGATAGAATAGCTTTTGTAAGTTTAATAAGCTTACTGATGACTGATGGCTGATGACTATATTGCCTTATCAATTTGGTGGTGATGGCGGCAGGTGTTTGGTGCAGCTCGGCAGGTACTGCTACTACACCTCTCCTTAAACAAACTGGGAGACCGCCTGACTATCATCAAATTGCACGCAAAAACTGGGTTTTATGGCGATTAAAGGGGGAGTGAAACACTCAGTTTCAGTCAGTGTCATGTCAATCTTGAGTACCTATAGAGTAGCATTGCATCCTGCATATCTCCGAAAAGTCTTTATTTTTTTTATAATTATATAAGAAAGATGCGCTGTTCTGAGTCTTTCCGAAAAAAGCCGAGCGGGTGGGGGCGTATCGTGTGGGCGGAGCTAAATAATGATGTGTGCACCGCTGTTATTGTGTTGAGTGCGTCGTAAAGCTGTGTCATCCCTAACAGCGGGAAAAAACTTTATTCAAAATAAAAAAATGGCTTTTAATCAGATACAGCCATACATCTATGATCCGGAATCAGACCCAGAGGCTGCAGTTGAACAGGAGCAGCAGCAAAAACGACTAGAGCAGGACGTCTCTATGTGGTACAACTTGTGTTATTTACATATTTATACTTGAATTATATCGTCGTATTTTTTGTCTTTGAAAGTGTACATGTGGGAAGTGTTGTTGTGCACGTGTGTGTGTGTGTGTGTGTGTGTGTGTGTGTGTTTACGCGTGGTTTGTGTAGACAATTGTAGTAAGCGGACTGGTTTTGCACGGCAGGCTAGTGTTTACATAGAAAGACATGGAATAGTAGCGCATTTGAATGAAGAGTCGCGCTTATTTAGTTCAACATATTTCCCCCCTCTTTGTGTATTGTTGTTTGGAGTGCTTTTACAATACACAAACATAAAGTTACACATATAGTGGCCAGCTAAACAAATGTACACGCACTACACATCGCATGCTCCACTGATCAATTAACTATACGTGATCATGTTTGGGCTACTTGATGAGCATAGGCAAAAACACAGACATTTGAAGCAGTCTCACTCACCGCCTGCGGTTCTAACGTTGGGACCTTTATCGTTGGGACTGCTCCATCCTTCAGCATTAGGCGATCGGAAAATCCGGCGTCGAGCTGGGCCTTGTTTATGAAACAGTCGGCACCGAAATGCAGCGAACAGACATAAACCTTTGCGCAACTCAGTTGCTGATCCGGAAAAGCAAATTACATCCACTGTGGCCTTAACGCGGGTTTTTTTGGCAATCTGTACAGGACTGTCTTGGTCTGGCAACCAAAAACGCACTTTTTTGGTGACATTGTTAATTTCTTGAAGTCACATCACCTGTGCAGCGCATCCTACGAGCCCCGCTTTGATGGGCGTAGCCTGTTGCTTTCTCTCTCTCTCTCTCTCTCTCTCTCTCTCCCTCTCTCTCTCTCTCTCTCTCTCTCTCTCTCTCTCTCTCTCTCTCTCTCTCTCTCTCTCTCTCTCTCACGCTCTTCCGGTAGAATTGTCTGTACGGCCCATACAAGGAAATTCCGCCCCATTAACGTCAAGTGGACCCATGATCGAAAAAAACTTGCCGAAACTTATGACTAACCGGAAGTAGTATTTTTGACAAAGAAATACTCCCATCAAACGTCCACCTTAACTTTTGAAACTTTGTCTATGTTTAGTATGGGATTCCATGTCTTTAACAGTGTAAAAAGATCAGTATGCATGAAACAGCATTTCACCCCCCCTTTAATATTACTCTATCCCCTGAAATGTCATTTGTTGTTTTTTCAGTCGATCGACCTCCATCTGCTACAAGTGTTTTTTAAAAAAAAAATTATCAGATATCCTTAAACAACACGAAGGCAAGGAAGTTAAAGAATACTTATGGGTGATTTCAATTTAAATTGGCTTGACAAAGCACGCAGGAAAAAGCTCAAGGATATTGCCAAATCACATCAGATGATACAAATGATAAATAAACCCACAAGAATAACAAAATCTTCTCAAACCTTACTGGATCTAATTTTTACAAATAAACCAGATAGGATAACTAAAACTTACAACTTGATTACTGGTTTGTCAGATCATAATTTTACTTTAGTTGCTAGAAAGTTTATTCGATCACGGTATAGGAATCAAATTTCACTAAAAAATAACCCCAATATATCTTTTATTCCAAAGAAAGATCTAGTATTTATTGAAAATGAAATAAAACAAACAAATTGGAATGACACTATAGAAAATAAATCCTGTGAACAAGCATGCAAAGATCTAATGTTAGCTTTTAAAGATATTTTAATAAAATATACAACAACAATGGTCAGGAAACCTAATGCAAAACAAAATCTGCCTTGGTTAAATAGCAATCTTTGGGACTTAATGAAAAAAAGAGATGCTTCCCTAAATTTTTTTTATAAAATCTGGATTGACTACTGATCATCTAATATATAAAGGCCTGAGGAATAAAGTCATAACACAACTTAGAAAGGCAAAAGCAGATTTCTTTCTTGAAATTATTAGAGATGCCAAAGGGAACAGTATAGATTATGGAAAAGCATTGATAAGCTCCGATGTGAGGACGTGATGATCATGTGACGTGGTGATGGGCGTGTGATGGGTGCGTGATCTAACATGGCAGCGCGCTGCTAGAAAGACTACAAACTTTTCTCGTTTTTTTTATCGACTGTTTTCTTTCTGTGAGTTTTTTTGTTGTTGTTTGTTTTCTTCTTCTTCTTCCCCGCTACGACATCACCCGATTAAAACCTGGATTACGACTCAGACCTGGACCACCTGGAGGACTACATTGACAAATGCTTCAATAGATTATGTACAATGAGCCCATCACGCAAAGCCAAAAAACGTGCAGTTCGGACTCTCCCAGTTTAACTGATTCTTCATCTTCACCAACATCCACTCCTACCAAAACAAACTGTTGTTCCGAAATACTTTTATCAATCAACGAGCGCTTATCAAACCTGGATTCCAGACTCTCATTAATCGAAGTACTTCACAACGAATTCCAAAATCTTCGCCATAGCCTGGAATACAGTCAACAACAAGTCGATTCACTTACAGAAGAAAACAAATCATTTAAAAGCTCCGTGGACTCACTCACTCACCGCTAAACTTTCGACTGTAACCACTCAACTCACCCCCGTCACCGCCGAAAACAAAGCTATGCAAGAAACCATCCTGGATCTACAGTCACGCAGTATGAGAGACAATCTAATCTTTTCCGGCATTCCCGAATCATCCACCGAAGACCCTGAAACATCTGTTAAGGACTTCATGGTTAACCAGCTCAAACTTACACCAGGGACTGTGGAGCACATCACATTCCACCGCGTACATCGTTTAGGACAGAAACTCCACAACTCTACCCGACCCCGGCCCATCATCGTCAAATTTGAACATTTCAAACAGAAAGTACTGGTTCAGCGACAAGGCCTGCAGCTAAAAGGGACTCATTACGGACTCAACGACCAATTTCCACAAGAGATCATCCGCAGACGTAAGCTACTCTTCCCCATCCGCAAGACAATGATCAGTCAAGGTAAAAAAGCAATCATTACAGTAGACAAACTATATATTGATGGACAACTATTCAGAGACAAGGACACTACTCCATGGCTTTACTAATTCTAGAAACTGTAAAAGATGTATAGACAATAGACCCATGCTCCTCTCATTCTAACTGTATCATCCTCCCATTTCTTTCTTTCTTTCTTTCTTCTTGCTCACTGTTTATATGTTTCGTTGTCGGTTACAGGTTTTTATGTTTGTGCTGTTTTGTATATAATTTGGTATTGTAGATCTACACACACACACACACACACACACACACACACACACACACACACACACAGAGATATACTCACACAGCATAATTATGAGGTACACACTATAGGGCCATGCAATTAAAATTTTTAACTTGGAATATTCGTGGAGTTGCCTCACAAGCAAAAAAAAACAAAGTCCTAAATTACCTAAAAAATATGCAAGCTGATATATGTTTATTACAGGAAACTCACTTCTCACAATCAACACAAAACTGCTTAAAAACTACATACTTTAACCACTGTTTTTCCTCCTACTATAACTCAAAACAAAGAGGAGTATGCATCTTAATTAACAAAAAAATACAATTTAACCACCATACAACCATTTCAGATCCTGAAGGCCGTTTTATCATTATTAACATTTCAATCGACAATAATCCAATCACAATTGGCAACATTTATGGGCCAAACTCTGATGACCCCTCCTTCTTTTCAAATTTCTTTTCCTCTTTTTCAAACCTTTCCAGCTGCCCAATAATTATAGGGGGAGACTATAACACTGTAATCAATCCACCATTGGACAGGTCAAAACATACAGGAAAATTCTGGCAATCCTCCAAAACAATAAAACAGTTCATGAGTGATTTTGGTCTTGGCGATGGTTGGAGGCTACAACACCCACTCGCCAGAGAACATACTTTTTATTCCAATGTCCACCAAACGTACTCCCGCATTGATCTATTTCTAATCAGTAATTCAATCATACCAAATATTATAGAAACTAAAATTCATCCCATCAGTATCAGTGACCATGCTCCGGTAACTCTCACATGGAACCCACCTGCAATACAGAAGCACCCCACCAGATGGCGTTTTAATACATCACTCTTGAAAGATCCAAAATTTGACAGCTACTTCAAGAAAGAGTGGACATCCTTCCTTGAAATAAATGACTCTCCAAAGTCATCAGCATCACTTCTCTGGGAAACATGGAAAGTAGTATTACGGGGGAAAATTATATCATAGTCAGTCCATAAAAAAAAGAAGGAAAAAGAAAAAGAAGTCCAACTAGAAGAAAAAATATATTTTTTTTTAGAAATTTTACATGCAAACAACCCATCAGAAACCATCCATAAAGAATTAAGAGAAAATAAATATTTGCTTAATGAAATAATAAACAAAAGAAACCAGTTTCTTATTCACAGACTTCGTCATGAGACTTTTCACCATGGCAACAAATCCGGTAAATATTTAGCCAGTCAAATCAAAAGAAATAAAGAAAAAACAGCTATAACCTCTATTAGAAACTCAGCAGGGAAGCTAACCAATTCACCAGTTGAGATAAACAAAATATTTGAAGAATACTACACACAATTATACTCATCAGATCTGGACCCAAACCAAGAAGACATAAACCAATTCCTTGATAACACCCTTCTACCAAAACTCAACCTGGAACAAATGAACTCTCTCGAATTACCAATCACTGAAAAAGATCTCCACTCTGCGCTCAATCACATGCAAAATAATAAAGCACCAGGACCGGATGGCTTCCCTGCTGAGTTCTACATTCACTTTTGGTCAACCTTATTCCCACTATTCAGTAGAACAATAACAGAAATAAAACAAAATGCTAAATTCCCATCCCACATGAACACAGCGCTTATATCACTCATCCCTAAACCTAACAAAGACCACACCCTCACATCTAACTACCGTCCTATATCACTTATAAATGTTGACATAAAAATCATCAGCAAAGCATTATCCTACAGAATTGAAAAAATAATACCACATATCATCCACCCTGATCAGACCGGCTTTATAAAGGGTAGACACGCATCCAACAATACTCGCAGATTATACAATTTAATGCATTACTCATCCGTACAACAGAAAGATACTCTCATTGCCACCTTAGATGCAGAAAAAGCTTTTGATAGGGTCAACTGGAAATTTTTATTCATCACACTACAAAAATTTGGCTTTGGAGAGTCATTTATTAACTGGATCAAGATTTTATACACATCACCGTCTGCCACAGTCACAACCAATGGACTAACATCACAAAGCTTTGCACTGCACAGGGGGACGAGGCAAGGATGTCCACTCTCTCCATCTCTATTCACCATTTTTATTGAACCTTTAGCAGCAGCCATCCGCCAAAACCCATCAATCAAAGGTATTGAAACACCACAACAAACACATAAAATCTCACTTTATGCAGATGATATTCTACTATTTATACAAGAACCTCTAGTGTCTTCACAAGAAATAATTAAAACAATCCAGTCTTTTTCAAAAATCTCAGATTACGCAATAAATTGGAACAAATCATCCATCCTCCATTTACATAAAACCAAATGGGATGTGGCACCCCACCAATCACCCATACCTATATGTCATGATCACATCACCTACTTAGGCATTAAGATTTCCTCCAGACTGTCAGAGTTGGTAACACTTAAAGGGGCGGTGAAATGCTGTTTCATGCATACTGAGCTTTTTACACTGTTAAAGACTTGGATTCCCATCCTAAACATAGACAAAGTTTCAAAAACTAATGTTGGACGTTTGATGGAGTATTTCTGTGTTAAAAATACTCCTTCCGGTTTCTCACAAGTTTCGGAGAGTTTTTTTCGAGTATGGGTCGGCTTGGCGTTAAATAGATCGGAAGGCCCTTGTGTGGGCCGTACGGGCTCTTCTCCCGGTAGGGTGCGCACGCGTGACTAGAGCACGCTGTAAACAGTCTCTCAGGTGCAGATCCAGTCGTCCGTGAACACTTATGATGCGCCGTGCTTCTCTTTATTCCTATGGGTGACGTCGAGCGACTTCAACGCTTCAGCACAGCATTCTGGGAAGGCAGCGCTGCATTTGAACCGATTTGAACGCAGAAATGACGGGAAGCTTCACAACATCGCGTCAGTCGCGTCTCAAAGTGGATTTACACGCCACTGCTGTCAGGACTTTACCAAATCATACCAAAGAAGTGTGTTTTTGTCGGAGCGGTCCCAGCGATAAAGGTTCGGTCCTGCTTTGGAAGCAGCCGGTGAGTTAAACTGCTTCAAATGTCTGTGCTGTCGGCTCGTCACGTGAGTAAACATCAGTAAACGACAGGATCGCCGCTTCGTCATTCAAATGCGCTAACGCTACTCCATTGTTGTTCTGTATAACGTTACAGTATTCTGACGCGCAAAACCGTTTTGCTTGCTACTGCTAAGGTCTAGTCGCATACAATAGTCCATAAACCGAATCATGTCCTCATAAACTGCGAGTAAACACACACAAATGTGGAGAGGCCATTAAATACAGTAACTTACATACCACAGAGACGGACGTCCTGCTGTTGCCGTTTCTCCTGTTCAATTTATTTCTCCCTCAGATTTGATTGTGGATCATTATCTGTATTAGCTGAGATAGCCATGGGTTTCTCCACGCTTGAGGACGTCACCGCTTTGCGCGCTTGTCATTCTTTAGCTCCGCCCACACGATACGCCTCCAGGCGCTCGGTTTTTTTCCGGAAAGACTCGGTACAGCCTATATTTCTTTTATAAATATAATAAAACTAAAGACTTTTCGGAGATATGAAGGATGCAATACTACTCTATAGGTACTCAAGATTTACATGAGATTGACTGAAACTGAGTGTTTCACCCCCCCTTTAACTTCACACCACTGCTAAAAAAAATAGAAGATGACTTGCTTCGATGGCTCAACCTTCTAATCTCCATAATTGGCAGGATAGCAGCAATAAAGATGACAATTTGACCAAAAATCAACTATCTATTCTCAATGATTCCAAGCCACCCCACACTCGCCTGGTTTAAATCACTAGACTCCATTATCACTCACTTCTACTGGAAAAATAAAACACCAAGGATAAAACTCACTACACTACAAAAAAACAAGGCTCAAGGAGGACTAGAAGCACCACATTTTTATTATTACTCGATAGCTAACCAACTGCAATACATATACAAATGGACCCACCCCACACAATCCGATATTATATGGCTAGATATAGAACAATCACTATGGTAAATGGACTGCATTTATAGAGCGCTTTTAACAGACTCTATGGCCGTCCAAAGCGCTTTACATCTTGCCTCACATTCACCCATTCATACACCGACGGCGATGTCAGCCATGTAAGGCGCCATCCAGCTCGTCGGGAGCAGCTGGGGTTAGGTGTCTTGCTCATGGACACCTCGACACTTGGTCAGGTGGAATCGGGGATCGAACCACCAACCTTCCGGTTTGTAGACAATTTACATGAACCACTGAGCCACTGCCGCCCCAAGAAGTTGGCACTATGCAAAGAATTAAATATAGCTGACATACCATTCCTCACAAAAACAATCAAACAACACACACGTTTTAAGGCTGTAACTATAACTTCCACTCTGACAGCCTGGTGGAAATTTCACCAAATCACAAATTCTGTACTAGCTCCATCTATCCGCACCCCATTGTGGAACAACCGTGACTTCATTAGCAATAAAAAAATGCTGAACTTTCACACATGGGCTGAAAAGGGTATCACTCATATTAACCATATTTTCAAATCCAACACATTAACAACATTTCCGCATTTGGCCCAGGAGTTTGGCATCAGGAGCAATGAATTTTTAAAATACCTACAACTCAAATCTTCTGTTCTGGCAAAAATAAACATCAGAGCCACAAATTTAGAACTTCCAGCAGCAATATCAGACTTGGTTAACATTTCATCTCCAAAGAAACTTATCTCCAAAATATACAAAATCATTTCAAATCAATTTCAGACCATATACTTACCAACAATAAAATGGGAAAACGATCTCTCAATAGTTCCTGATGCCAACTTCTGGACCCAAATCTGTAAAAACATCTATTTCATGTCCAAAAATGCTAATCTTCAATTGATACAATACAACACACTTCGCAGAACACACTACACGGCCAATAGATTAGCTAAAATGGGTTTCACATCAGAAATTTGCACACATTGCAGTCAGAAATCTACAGATACATACACCCATGCAACCTGGCACTGCACTCCAATCAAACACTTCTGGGAAGAGGTCACACAGTCACTGTCCACTATAGTGGGCGACCACATCCCACTATCGCCCTCTCTTCGCTTGCTTGGGGACCTCACAATAATTACAGATAAAACTATAAACATTAAAACTCTCCTCATAGCCCTAACCATTGCCAAGAAAACTATCCTCATGAACTGGAAAACCCGTAACAAAATACACATTAACCACTGGAAAAATCTTCTCACCGACTTTATTACAATGGAATACACATCTGTCCCCTATAATCCCTCATCTGAAAGCGACCTCTGCCATCCAACACTGACCTCTGACCTCTTACAACTCTGAATCCTCTCTCTCTCCTTAACTCCGTCTCCTCCCATCTCTTAATCAATCCACAGGTATTACTGCATAGCTCTGATTATTGTCAATATTGTTTCATTGTTTCATTATTGTTATTGTTATGATTGCTATTATTTTTATTATTGTTGTTGTTTCCATTGTTGTCTTTGCTTTCATCATCATCATCATCATCATCATCATCATCATCATCATCATCATCAACTATTATTATTGCTGTTTTGGAACTTCAAACCTGGTTTTCATTGTCACCACTTCTACTATAGTTAAATCGATTGATTATTTCTAATTTCCCCCCTAATCTTTTCATGTGTTTTTAATGCACCACAATGTAGAAGAGAAATGTGTGTTTGTATGTATATTTAAATTGAAAAACCTCATAAACACTCAGGCAGGTAGGACAGGCGAGAAATGGTTTCTCTAGGTAAGCATCTCTGTCCTAAGTTGAGACACTCGCACAATGTCCCCCTTCTTTTAATGCACCTTAGACACTACACACAACATAAAAATAAAATAAAAAATAAAATAAAAAGTATAGGGACTGAAAAGATGTGGGGGGAGGATTATCTTATATTATTATTATACTGTGTGAAATTAATTGATCCATTGAAAGTGGTGACAATGATAAATATTACATGGGGGGGGGGGGACACTGATTATTACAATGATGATGGTATGATGATGAGAAGTGATGGTAGTGATAATATAATAAATAGTAAATGGGTAATTTTGCTTATGAATACACACCCACACCCACACCTACACTCACCCACCCACACCTTATACATTAACACACTTTTATTTCACTTCTAGAATTATGTAATTACTCGATTGTCAATTACTGCACTATAGTGGTTTGTATGTCTGTATGTCAATAAAAAATAAAAAAGGAAAATCATTGATCAATTATCAGGAAAGGAAAAGCCTTAATATGAGAGCAAACAGCTTAAAATAAATGGAAATATTCAAGATGATAGTTTAGCTATTGCTGCAAATTTTAATAATTATTTTTTAGATTCTGTGCAAACATTGATTCAACAATGTCTACAGGTTTACCCTCAGCATCTCTTAGTTTGTGATGATTCTGCCTTTCGTTTAACACCAACAAACGATATAATGGTTGGAAAGGTCCTCTCAACCCTGTCAAATAGCAAAGCAAAAGACATATATGGTCTTGATACTGTCTTTCTGAAAAATCATAAAGAATCAATCACTTCAGCTTTAACTAAAATAATAAACATCAATGAGAGTATCTTTCCCAGTGCCCTGAAAATTGCTATAGTAACCCCTGTGCAGAAATCTGGTGACAAACTGGAAGTTAGTAACTATCGACCTATTAGCATCCTGCCAGCCATTGCAAAGGTTATTGAAAAGGTTGTAGCAGAACAACGAATTGCTCACCTTGATTCCGGGGCTTTTTTACATCCGATGCAGTTTGGCTTTAGGAAAAAACATTCAACAGAAACAGCTTTCTGCTACTTCCTTGAAGAAATTAAAACTAACCTAGATCAGGGAGGAGTGGTGGGTGCAGTTTTTCTGGATTTGAGTAAGGCTTTTGACACAGTTAATTATGACATACTATTAAACAAACTGTCAAATTATGACCTTTCTTTAGACACACAACACTGGATCAAATCTTTCTTAATTGGCCGACAGCAGTGTGTGCGGGTGAATAATACTCTATCCCCATAGCATGCACCCTGGGAGTGCCACAGGGATCAATTTTAGGGCCGCTGCTTTTTAGCATATATATTAACGACCTTCCATCTGTAAATGTCGATTTGATAATGTATGCTGATGATGCTGTGTTATATACTCATGGGAAAACTGCTACTGAAGTTGCGGTGAAATTAACTAAGGAAATGCAAATGGTTGTTAATTGGTTACAAAACTCTTGTTTGACTTTAAATGTTGAAAAGACAGTAACTATGTTCTTTACAAACAGGAGCAAACTTAAAGATTGTCCTGACATTTTAGTAAATGGGCAAAAAATTAAAAAGGTGAATGAATTCAAATATTTAGGGGTTACCCTTGATAATGCTCTTAGTTTTAAAAATCATGTTAAAAAGTTGAGTAATACACTGAAATTTAATCTCAGAAACTACAGACACATAAGAAACTCTCTTACTGTTGATGCATCACATATATATTTAAATGCAATGATTCTCCCACATCTTTTTTAATGCGTGACAAGTTGGTCTCAAGCATGTAAAACAGCCATACAACCACTCAATTCATTATATAAAAGTGCTCTTAAAATTCATGATCAAAAACACGTCAGTTTCATCACTGTCAACTACTCACCAAATATAGTTTTAATTTTGAAAATGTAATAATGCACACAAATGTATGTTAATTGTTTAAAATCCTTTATAATTCAACTGCTCCTCCTTTGAAAAAAATGATTAAACTTAACTCAGAGAAAGAAAAAAAAGAGTTACCCGATCAGTGACTAGAGGTGAATGTAGTGTTCCTAAACGCAGGACTTCTTTTGCCAAATCCTCTTTTTCTTTTGTTGCCATAAAGCAATGAAATTCACTTCCAACAGAGCTAATTAATTGCATGGATTTTAAAACATTTTCATGTCTCACAAGAAATTGGATGTTGTCACAGCAAAGTTGTAGACATTTGTGAGTGAGTGTGTGTGTGTGAGATGGGGGGGGGGGGGGCATATTTATTTAGAAAGGGTGGTGGGAGGGGGTACCTTGTTTTAATGATGTTGAAATGTGTGTATTTAAAACTCTGTAATTGATATTTTGCACAACTATTTTAGTAACTGTTAATTTATTGTATGTTTCTATTTCTACCTGCCCAGGGACTACGGGTGGAAAATAGCAATTTGCTAAAACCCGGTGCAATGCATCTCTCCTTGTTATAAACAAGGCTTATGTTTTTATTGTGCACTGTCCCTGTCTCAAATAAAAGTAATAATAATAATAATAATAATAATAATAAGGATTAATCTTTAATTTAAACAGTTGTATATGCAGTTATCTTCCATGTAGAGGCCAAAGTACAATTCATAGTAATGTGAATGAGAATTAATGTTAAAAAGGTAAATAATTTCATTTAGAAGTTCATGTAATGGTTAACATGTTATATGATACTTAAAAGGTTAAAAGCTTACCAAAATTCATGTGTTTATTAGGATTTGGTATATATTGGTAAAATAGTGTACTGCCTCTTTAAGAACAGATCAACTCCGGCTACGTTGCGTTGATTCTCTTTATGTGATTCAGATCTTGAGAACTGTGGAAGCGAACGGTTTTCTTACCTTATAACTGCCAACTTTTAGCTAATTCTCTGTTAGGAATCTTTTATTTCATTATAGTAACTAGAAGAAGTGTATTAGTCAGCTCACATTCTCTTTTGTAAATCTGAAACCAAGGAATAAAACCGGAGATTTTCATCTTTTATTTCAACAACGTTTCTGAAGTGGATTTATTGAACTGTGTTGCTGGGCTGACAATGCACACTGTGAATGGGAATAGCTGCCTGGAATAATGTTAGACAGTTATTAGTGTAAGCCATTGCATATTTCAAGATTTCAAACCTCTACAATAGTAAGAAAACCAGCTTGACATTGGATAACGAGCCTTTGGAGAGGTTTGCGGAAAGTGGAACGTGAATGAAGGTTCAACGAGGGACTGACTAGCCTGTACATGTGCTGTGCTCATGGCTGGTGAGCGCTAAGTGGATTGTTAACGATCTCAACGTCGTCGTTGCTGTTGCGCGACTTGTAAAAAAAAAAAAAGCAAACGAACGGACTATCAAAGCAATCATGACGGAAACAGGAACAGAATCCATGGTAAGCCTAACTGAGGAAAAGCGAGTGGTTAAACCAACATTTAAAGCATTGGAATATAATCTGCAAATGAAAATAAACTCTAGAAGAGCCATACTAGGACAACTTACTGAGAAAAAGAACGAATTGCATGCTTAAATGGATGACGATGCAAATGTGGAAATCATAGCAAAGGAACTGTTGGCTAAGTATGAAACACAGATAAAGAAATTCAGTAAAATAAATGCAGACGTTAAAGACATATTCTGCCAGATTGAATGTGTAGAGAATTTGGAAACAGATCAAAGGGATTGGTTTGAGCCAAGAAATAACGAGCACAGAGAATTTGTGCACGAAGTGAATGCATACAGAATGCAATACTACGCAGAGAAGAGGCTAACAAAGTTAGTGAGCAGATACATCCTGAAGATAGTGTGTCAGTCACTTCCAGCAAGTCCAGAAAATCTAAGTCTGTTTCAGCTACTTCTGCAAAATCGTCAGCTCGTGCTGAGCGCTTAAAGGTTGAATTAGAAAGAGCTGCTCTGTTAGCCAAGTCAGCTACATTGAGAAAAAGACAGACTTTAGAGGAGCATGAACTACAGCTCAAGGTTGAAAAAGAACAGTTGGAGCTGCAAGCAGGGCTCGCTGCAACTGATGCACAATTAGCCGTGTTAAGAAAATATGAAGATTCAGATGTGTCAGGTAGAACCAAAGGCAGTATGGTGGAAATATTGATGTCTGCACAAAGGAAGCGTGATGTCAGCCACAGTAAGAGGAGTTTGGCTGGCAGCGGAACTGAGCATAGCCACATTAGTGGAAGAGGCGCAGATGCGATACGAGCTCATGTCCCTTCAGATAATCACTCAGATAATCTGGTTACCATCATGCATTCGCAAAACAATATCACTGAAAGCCTAATAAAGCAGCAAAGGCTATCTACATTGCCATCACCGAACATTCCAGTTTTTAAGGGAGATCCATTAGAATATCGTCTCTTCATGAGAGCTTTTGAGCACCGCATAGAAAGCAAGACTGAAAACAGCAAAGATCGGCTTTACTATCTAGAACAGCACACAAATGGGCAGCCTAACGACTTGGTGCGCAGCTGTTTTCATATGGATCCAGATCAGGGCTACTCTGAAGCCAAGAGACTGCTAAAGGAACGCTTTGGTGATAAATATAAGATATCTATGGCATACCTTGACAAGGCTTTAAACTGGCCTGCCATTAAAGCAGATGACACCAAAGCACTCGAAGCATACGCCCTCTTTATGACAAACTGCAATAATGCAATGTCAGATCTGGAGTACTTAGAAGAGATGGAAAATGCTGCTAACATGCGCACGATCATATCAATTCGTGAGAGATTCAGGAGTGTTGCCATAGACATTCAGAAAAATCAAGATCGGCGAACAAAGTTTAAAGACGTAGTGTCATTTGTCAACACGCAGGCTGAAATAGCAGCACACCCTGTGTTTGGCGAAATCTCAGGACAAACAAAGCGTCAGACTGAAAGGTCAAGTGGAAGGAAAAACATCACAACACTAGCCACTGAAGTAAAAGAACAGAAAGCTAAGAAAGATGCTGCTGGTGCTGGAAACAAGAAAGCTCAGGAGAAGGGAACAAACATGGACAAAGCTTTCATGAAACCTTGTATCTTCTGTCAGGGAGATCATACCATGAAACAGTGCAAGAAACTTCAAAGAAAGCTGCATAAAGAAAAGCTTGAATTCCTTAAGAGCAAAGGACTTTGTTTCAGTTGTCTTATAGGAGGACACATGAGTAATATCTGTGAAGAAAAGAAGAGCTGTCAGATATGTTCAGCAACACACCCTACGCTCTTACACATAAAGCAGAAAAGTAAAGATTTACCAAAGGAAGAGGCTTCACAGGAGGAGCCAGAGGAGGAGTCTCCAAAGGAAGGGCAAACCGTTGTCAGTGGATTTGTGGATGCAGGGGAAGCATGCTCTCAGACTGGGGTCGGGGGTACAGGTAGTGTCCTCGCCATTGTTCCTGTGAGAGTAAAGGCAAAGAAAGGTAACAAGGTGCTGACTTGTTATGCATTCATGGATCCAGGGAGTAATGCCTCCTTCTGCACTGACAAGCTGGCAAATGACCTTCACCTGCAAGGAAAAAACGTGAACATCCTACTCACTACAATGGAAGACCTAAAAACAGTTTCATGTAAAGCTGTATCAGATCTAGAAGTGAGTAGCCTAGAAGGTGATGAATTAATCGAGCTTACTGGTGTTTTTGCACAAAAGTTCATTCCCGCAAGTAAAGAGAACATTCCAACCCAAGAAGATGTGGATATGTGGCCACATCTACGAGGTGTACGAATTCCATCAATCAACGCGGATATTGGTCTTCTGATTGGGACTGATGTGGCAAAGGCTTTGGAGCCAGAAGAGGTAATCCGCAGTGTCAAGGATGGGCCGTATGCAGTACGCACAGCTTTGGGATGGACAGTAAATGGACCGCTGCGTGAGAACATCAGAAGTTGGACAAAGAATGGATACCCGCAGATCCAGATGAATCGGATCTCAGTGGCTCGACTCGAAGACTTATGGACTCAGCAATTCAAGTATGATTTTCCTGAGAATGCTCAAGGAGAGCAATTAGAAATGTCTAAGGAAGATAAACTGTTTATGGACAGAGTCTCCAAATCGGCAAAGCTGGTCAATGGCCACTACTCTATTGGTCTGCCGCTGAAGAACAAAGATGTGAAAATGCCCAACAACAGACCAATGACCGAGCAACGAGCTCTCAACGTGAAAAAGAAGCTTCAGAGAAATCAGATGTTTAAAGAGGATTATGTCTGCTTCATGAATGATGTGATAAAGAAGGGCTATGCTGTAAAGGTTCCAGATGAAGAACTAAAGCGGAGTGATGGAAAGGTGTGGTTTATTCCGCATCACGGTGTTTACCACCCAAAGAAGCATAAAATGCGAGTGGTATTCAACTGTGGTGCTTCGTACCAAGGAACCACACTCAATGAACAATTACTGCAAGGGCCTGACATGACAAGCAGTCTGGTAGGTGTCTTGACTAGATTCCGTCAAGAGCGAGTCACAATCATGGCAGATGTGGAATCGATGTTCCACCAGGTCAAAGTCCCATCAGAAGATGCTGACCTCCTCAGGTTTTTGTGGTGGCCAGAAGGAGACACCTCAAAGGAGCTGCAAGAGTACAGAATGGAGGTACACTTGTTTGGAGCCACCTCCTCACCAAGCTGCGCGAGTTATGCGTTGAGAAGGTGTGCTGAGGACAACAAGAACATGTTTGGTGCAGCAGTAGTGGATACAGTTTTAAATAATTTGTATGTAGACGATTGTTTGAAATCAGTTGCCACTGAACAAGAAGCAATCAAACTACTCCAGGACTTGAAGGCCATCTGTCAAACAGGAGGTTTTAGACTGACAAAATGGACGACGAACAATCGAAACGTGTTGTCAAACATTCCACTTGAGGATCGGGCAACAGAAGTCAAAGATCTTGATCTTGACCAGGATTCATTTGCCATCAAGAGAGCTTTGGGAGTACAGTGGTGTATCCGGTCAGATCAGTTCAAGTTCCACGTGCACATAGATCAGAAGCCTCTCACCAGGAGAGGAATCTTGTCTACAATGAGTTCAGTCTACGACCCACTGGGAATGTTGTCGCCAGTCATACTGCCAGCTAGAAACATCCTGCAAGAATTGTGTAGACTAAGAATAGGCTGGGATGACACTGTGCCAGAACATCTTGCACAACAATGGACAGAGTGGACTGAAGAGCTTCAACAGCTCACTGACTTTGGAGTGGATCGGTGCTTTAAGCCCCCTGAGTTTGGGAAAACGGTACACGCTCGGCTGCATCACTTTTGTGATGCGTGCGAAACAGGCTATGGTACTGTTACTTACTTAGTCCAGAAGAACAGTAGCAACCAAATATGCTGCTCATTTGTCTTGGGAAAGGCAAGGGTCGCTCCTCTCAAACCACCAACCATCCCGCGGATGGAGTTGACAGCAGCTGTCTTAGCAGTAAAGGTGGATGTCATGCTGAAAAAAGAACTACAGTTGCCGCTGTCAGATTCCAGGTTTTGGACGGACAGTACTGCCGTACTCAAGTACTTAGCAAATGAGAACACCAGATTTAAGACATTTGTGGCGAACAGGATTGCCATAATCTTGCAAGCATCAAAAGTGCAGCAATGGAGCTATGTCAACACTCAGGTGAATCCTGCGGATTGTGCTTCCAGGGGACAAAGGGTGGGTGTCTTCATGAAGAACGAAGCTTGGATCACAGGGCCTGTCTTCCTCAGTAAACCTGAAAAGGAATGGCCAGACAAGCACGATCAGCAAGAAGAGCTCACGGCTGAAGATCCTGAGGTCAAGAAAGGCATACTTGTCAATGCTACAACAGTAGAAGAAAGCACTGATGCAATGCAACAACTAATTGGATACTATTCTTCATGGATACACCTCAAGAAGGCTGTGGCATGGCTCACACGACTCAAGGGAACTCTGGTAAACCTGTCAAGGAAGAGAAAGGAGATGAATGGTTTGTACAGTGACCAACAACGGGTGAACAGGGTGATGTTAAGCTATAAAAAGAGTCTCAAACGGACTTACCTGACCGTGGACAATCTGGGACAAGCTGAGAGGGATATCATCAGCCATTGTCAGCAAAGTAGGTTCCAGAAAGAGATATCTGCTCTTCAGAGAAAGGACTCCATTAAGAAGAGTAGTCGAATCTTCAGACTGAATCCACAACTTGAAGAGGGAATCCTTCGTGTTGGAGGGAGGCTTAGTCGAGCATCCATGCCAGCCGAAGCCAAGCATCCTATGATCCTGCCTAAGAACCATCGTGTGTATGATCTGATTCTCCAATATTCACATGAGCGGCTGGGACACAGTGGACGTAATCATGTTTTGTCTCATGTACATCAAAAGTATTGGATTATCGATGCTCCTTCTTCAATCAGAAGAATGTTGTCACGGTGTACTATCTGTCGAAGACAACATGGTGCATCAGGCACACAAATTTCTTGGCGGACTTGCCAAGAAACAGAGTCGTACCAGACGAACCACCCTTCACCAGAACTGGAGTGGATCTATTTGGGCCATTCAACATTAAACGTGGAAGATCATGTGTAAAAAGATATGGGGTGATATTTACCTACCTTGAATGTCGTGCGGTCCACATAGAAATGGCAACATCATTGGAAACAGACTCCTTTATTCAAGATCTGCGTCGCTTCATTGCAAGAAGAGGTCAGGTGAAAGAGATGAGATCTGATAATGGGACCAACTTTGTTGGAGCTGATCATGAGCTCAGAAAGGCAATAAAAGAGTGGAATACTTCACAAATCGAGAACAGCTTGCTCCAACGTGACATCAGATGTTATTCAATCCACCATCCGGATCCCACCATGGAGGGGTGTGGGAGAGAATCATCCGCTCCATCAGGAAAATCATGGGTGCCATACTGAGAGAGCAAAACTTGGATGAGGAAGGTCTTCAGACGTTCTTCTGTGAATGTGAAGCCATTCTGAATAGTAGGCCTATTACCATGCCTTCCAATGATATAAATGATCTGGAAGCTCTTACCCCACAGCATCTACTCCTGCTCAAGACTAACCCCAACTTACCACCAGGACTCTTCCATAAGGAGGATACTTATGCTCGTAAAAGATGGAGGCAAGTCCAGTATATGAGCGATCTATTCTGGAAGCGCTGGGCCAAGGAATATCTGCCTCAACTCCAGAAGAGACAGAAATGGAACCATTCATCACTGAACTTCATTCCAGGAGATGTAGTCTTGATTGTTGACGAATCAGCCCCCAGGGGATCATGGCTGATGGGAAGAATCGTTAAGACTATGGAGGACGAGCATGGAGTGGTCCGTAAGGTTCGAGTAAAGACAAAGACGAATGAGCTTGAGAGGCCGATAACTAAACTCTGCTTACTTCAGGAAGCAGTATAAAAAGGACTGTTAATGAGTTTATTCAGAAGGAAGACATTTAAAGTTGTAATTGCTTCTAGAATAGAAGGCAATTAGGGGCCGGGTATGTAGAGGCCAAAGTACAATTCATAGTAATGTGAATGATAATTAATGTTAAAAAGGTAAATAATTTCATTTAGAAGTTCATGTAATGGTTAACATGTTATATGATACTTAAAAGGTTAAAAGCTTACTAAAATTCATGTGTTTATTAGGATTTGGTACATATTGGTAAAATAGTGTACTGCCTCTTTAAGAACAGATCAACTCCGGCTACGTTGCGTTGATTCTCTTTATGTGATTCAGATCTTGAGAACTGTGGAAGCGAACGGTTTTCTTACCTTATAACTGCCAACTTTTAGCTAATTCTCTGTTAGGAATCTTTTATTTCATTATAGTAACTAGAAGAAGTGTATTAGTCAGCTCACATTCTCTTTTGTAAATCTGAAACCAAGGAATAAAACCGGAGATTTTCATCTTTTATTTCAACAACGTTTCTGAAGTGGATTTATTGAACTGTGTTGCTGGGCTGACAATGCACACTGTGAATGGGAATAGCTGCCTGGAATAATGTTAGACAGTTATTAGTGTAAGCCATTGCATATTTCAAGATTTCAAACCTCTACATTACATTTGATTCTTTATTCAATTTCTCAACCTAAAACTAATGTTAGACCTACCTGAAAAGCATTGTTTATTTTATTAGTATATTTGCTCAATAGTATTTATTTGTGCTGCTGCTTATATTTAAGTTATTTGTGTTTGTGTGAATGACACCTGTTTATTAATGTTGTCCTCAAAGCTTTGATTCGTCATGTGACTCTCATCTCCACTGTGATTGGTTGTCAGTGTATATCATTTCAATAGGTTGGTAATTCAACATTATTTCAGCCAATGAAATACAGTTATTTGCTGTAGATTTAAGTTAAATTTACAGCAACTAACTGTATTTCAGTTATTCAGTTATATATGTGTAGTTCTGGTGCGACCACAGCTGCCGTTTTTTACCGTAAATGTTATGTTTTTTTTTTTACAGTGAGCTCTTACGCCTGTTTCACACCGCAAGCGTGAGCAGCACTTCAGCGTAACTACACCGTGACTGCAGCTGCAGACGCGCGAGAGTATTCACACTGGAAGCGTTGGTGCAGCGTCACAGCAGCGGCTCCCACAATGATAGAGCCTATACCTGTCTGAGTATTAAATACTAAACTAAAATTAATTATTATATTTTCTGGCTAGTTTACTTTACTTTTTATATTACTTTCACCCAAAATGAATAATTAAAACAAGTTTAAATGGGTAAATCTTCTACAGATGATTATTATTCTTCGTTTTCTTTAATGACACTCCAGTTATTGTTAAAACACACCACATGTGCTTCTTGTGTGCATTTTGAGCGCTTTTGTGGTATTATTTTTATTTTGTCCATCAAAAGTGTGCTTTCGCTTTACACCGTGACTGCAGCTGCAGACCGAGAGCCTTTACCTGTCTGAGTATTAAATACTAAACTAAACGAAAGTTTATTATATTTTCTGGCTAGTTTACTTTATTTTTTATAATCATAACCGTACTTTCACCCAAACTGAATAATCAAAACAAGTTTAAATTGCTAAAATCTTCCACAGATATTTTTTATTCTTCGTTTTCTTCTCTGACATACTCCAGTTATTGTTCAAATACACTACACGTGCTTCCTGTGTGCATTTTAGGCACTTTTTGTGTGAAATCACATTTATTTTGTCATTTAAAAGTGTGCTTTCACTTTAATTGAGCGTCAGGAGCGTCAGCAGAGCAGCAAAAATAGGCTCGCTGCCGAAACCCCCGCTTCACTGCTGCTCACGCGACGCTCCTGCTCGACGCTCACGCGCTGCTCCTGCTCCCGGTGTGAATACACTCATTGATTAACATGGGCGCCGAAAAAAATACGCGCTGCTCACGCTTGCGGTGTGAAACGGCCGTTAGGTCGACCTCTTGTATTAAGCCGTTGATTCAGGGAACAGTGATTATTTAACACACACTCCACTCCAAACGCCGTCTTCATTTCAAAAATACATTTAGTTTATTAAACACAGCCAAGCATTTCTAAATTCAGTTCATATATTTTTATAAAAGTTGTAGTTTTCTGACCCATGCTTGAGACGGTCACACCACGGCTCAAAAATGTAAAGAATCAAAAGACAAAGCAGTTTTTATAACAACAGGTCCATAAGACAAAAAAATGTTTAACCATTCACTGCATTTTAAATTATGACTAATTATTTAAATTTTTATCTTGTCATGTCAGCAACCCATTGATCTGGAAGCAGAATCAGATTTAACTGTGATTTTCTGCTGTAATAATCAGTTTAACTGGTAAGATCCTCAGAGGAGTTGTGCAGCCATTACATAAGTATGGAAAGACAGTCTCAGTGAAGGACGTCCTGAATGTGCGTAAATGTGTGTTAGTTACAGGATCAGAGAATGACACTGTTCCTCTGTCATAGTCCAGCTGAACTCTCACACGCTGAGGATTCACTTCAACAGGAAAGGCAGTGCCGGGTTGATCTGGGGATTGAGAGAAGTATTTGCTGTTCCAGTACCCCACAAACCAGACATTAGACTTGAAGAAATCCTCTCCCTTCCTCTGGTTTGATGCTGTGGTTATTCCAAGACTCCAGACTGTACTGTCACCGACCTCCACATCCCAGCAGTGTGTTCCTGAATTAAAGCCCTCAGATCCCAGGACACACAGACACTTGTCAAACCTCTCTGGATTATCAGGAAGTGTTTTATCTCCATCACTGAACGACACACTGGTCAGATCAGACGAGAATGTGAGATGAGGATGTGCTGTGTTTGGATCTAGAGTCAACGGAGCTGCAAAGAGAAGAACATCAGATTACAGGATGAAATATGATCAGAAATGTAAATATAAAACACATATAAAGACTTTCTATAAATCCTGCTATCATGACAATGGTCTGTCAGTTTCTGTCAGAATGGATTGAGGCTTCAGGTTTAATATCATATTCAATAAACACTATTGTATCCTAATACATGTTGGGTATAACGGGGCTAAAGGCTCTTTGATTTTATTTTCCTCTAAACCATTAGATGACACAAAAACTTGCCTCAGCACTTTCCAAAACATGCGCTTTTCGAGATGCTCGTGGAGATTCGTCTGATCTTTGAGGCGATCTCAGGCAGCAGCGCAAAGTTGATCCTGCGCTCATTTGATCTAATATTTGATGTTTTTAAAAAGATTTAAGTAGCAAATACAAGGCGCTATAATTATTATAATTTAATATTATTATTATTGTTAATGTTGTCAGTTTTGTTCAAGGTAATTAAAGCAACAGTTTTTCAGTAATGGTGGAATATGTAAAAGTATGGTATTTGGGGTAAAGGCACCATATTTAACATGATAATAAACAGCTGCTGACTTTTCCATTTGTTGACATGACGGTTAGATTCAGATGATAATTTTCATATATAAAGCTGTGTGTCCACCTTAGAGATAATCACCATATTTATAATGAAACCATCATATTTAAAAACATCATATTATAATAAAATATAAGTTATTGTTATTACTGTAAATATATATTAAATTATTATGGGATCTCCTTCAATGCTTTCAGAATCTTTACTTATTTCTTTACTTATTTACTAATTTTGTTTCTATATTTTTCAGATATATTCCTATATTAAGATATTTTAATGACAGCATATTTATTAATCAAAAATTAATTATTTTATTCAGAAAGTTTTTTTTTTTTTTAATGTAAGATTAAGTGCTCACGGAAGAGATGAGTTTTTACCTTTCTTTTGAATGAAGCGAGTGATTCTGTTGTGCGTATGGAGGACGGAAGATCGTTCCACCAACCAGGAACAATGAAAGAAAAAGTTCTAGAAAGGGATTTCATGCCTCCACAAGCTCATTAGCTGAGCGAAGGCTTCTGGTGGGTGTGTAGATGCGTAGGAGTGAGTTGAAGTATGCTGGTGCTGCGCTTGTGGAAGATCCATAAGCAAGAGTCAGGGCTTTGAATTTGGATCCGAGCAGCGAGTGGTAGCCAATGTAGAGAGATGAATAGAGGTGTGACATGAGCCCTTTTGGGCTCATTGAATACGAGACGCGCTGCAGCGTTCTGGATCATTTGCAGCGGTTTGATTGCACAAGATGGAAGTCCAGCCAGAAGCGCATTGCAATAGTCAAGTCTAGAAATGACCAGGGCTTGGACAAGAAGCTGTGTTGCATGCTCCGTAAGGAACGGTCTGATTTTCCTGATGTTGTGCAATGCAAACCTGCATGACCGAGCCGTCTTCGAGATGTGGTCTTTGAAGGACAGCTGGCCATCAAAGATTACTTCAAGATTTCTGACCGACCCTGAAGGAGTAATCAGAGATGAACCTAGCTGGATGGTAAAATAGTGTTGTATGGTGGGATTAGCAGGGAAAACAAGCAGCTCAGTCTTTGCTAGATTGAGCTGCAGGTGATGTTTTTTCATCCATGCTGAGATGTCCGCCAGACAGCTTGAGATTCGTGCAGCTTCTGTCGGATCATCTGGTTGAAATGAGAGGTAGAGCTGTGTGTCATCAGCATAGCAATGATATGAGAGACCATGTGCCTGAATAATGGGTCCCAGCGATGTAGTGTAAATGGAGAAGAGGAGAGGTCCAAGCACTGAGCCCTGAGGAACCCCCGTGGTCAGTTGATGTGTTTTGGATACCTCTCCTCTCCAGGCAACCTTAAAAGACCTACCTGTCAGATAGGACTCAAACCAGTGGAGAGGAGTCCCTGTGATGCCCAGTGATGAGAGGGTGGACAGAAGAATCTGATGATTCACAGTGTCAAAGGCAGCAGATAGATCAAGGAGGATGAAGACTGATGATTTGGATGCCGCTTTAGCCAGCCGCAGGGCTTCAGTAACTGACAATAATGCCGTCTCAGTTGAGTGGCCCTTTTTGAAGCCTGACTGGTTTACGTCCAGTTGATTGGACTGTGAGAGGAAAGATGAGACCTGGTTGAAAACAACTCTTTCAAGTGTTTTCGCAATGAATGGTAGGAGAGAAACAGGTCTGTAGTTCTCTACAAGTGATGTGTCTAATGTGGGTTTTTTAAGCAGTGGGTTACCCGAGCCTGCTTGAAAGTGGTGGGGAAGATGCCGGTGGAGAGAGATGTGTTGATGATGTGTGTGAGTGCTGGTAAGAGTGTAGGGGAGATGGCTTGTAGGAGATGTGAGGGGATGGGATCTAGAGGGCAGGTAGTGGGATGGATGGAGAGGAGAAGCTGAGATACTTCGTCCTCAGTGAGTGTAGAGAAGGAGGAGAGAAGATGTTTGGCTGTGGATGTGGCTGATTCAAAAGTGTGTCTGTGTGGAGGTGTGAACTGACTGCTGATGAGTGTGGTTTTTTGTGTGAAAAAATTGGCAAGATCGTCTGCAGAAAGAGAGGTTGCGGGAGGTGGTGGAGGGGGACAGAGAAGAGAGGTGAAAGTTCTGAAAAGTGTGCGTGAGTCTGAGGTGCTGTTGATTTTGTTGTGTAAATATGAGGATTTAGCTGTATGGACGTCCTGTGAGAAGGAAATGAGCAGAGATTGGTACTTACTCAGGTCAGATGGGTCGTTTGATTTGCGCCATTTTCTCTCTGCTGCCCTAAGTTTGGTCCGGTGTTCACGAAGAACATCAGATAACCAAGGGTTAGAGGGAGTAGCGCGAGCTGGCCTAGAAGACAGAGGGCAGATAGTATCTAGACAAGAGGTTAAAGTGGAACATAAAGTGTCTGTTGCAGTGTTGACATCCATAGAGGAGAATTGTGTGGGTGACGGAAGAGAGAATGACACAACGGAGGAGAGGTGAGAGGGAGAAAGAGAACGCAGGTTTCGTCTGAAACTAACTGGTAGAGGAGGTGGAAGCATATGAGTAGTGAGATGTAGATTAAATGTGATGAAGTAATAATCAGAGAAGTGTAAGGGTTTGACCAAAGTGTTTTCTGTAGTGCAGTTGCGTATGGAGATAAGGTCAAGTTGGTTGCCAGATTTGTGTGTGTGTGAGGTAGTAAGAAGTTTGAGATCGAATGAGGATAGAAGGGAGTGAAAATCTGTAGCATACGGTTTGTCCAGGTGGATGTTGAAATCACCAAGGATTACAAGTGAGCTGCCATCCTCAGGGAATGAGGATAGCAGCACATCTAGTTCCTCAACAAAGGTGCCCAATTGACCTAATGGCCGGCTAACTTGCTCTGCTTTAAATATACAGTCCGCCCTTATAATTATCCCAAAGATTAATCAACGCAGCGGTCTGCCAACGACTCAAATCGAAACCAAACTATCACTCACTACCTGTGCTAAAAGCCAACAATTATTATTTAATAACGGCTGGCAATTGCGTACAGCGCGCTTCAAACTGCCCTGGTTAAAGTGCAATTTGTGAGTAGCTCCCGGAACAAAGTTATGAATAAAAAGAATAAGTGCAGAAACGAAATGTATCTTCTGAAGGGGGGAGTGGGCCGACACCCTTGCCTCTTCATCATATGCAACTTCATCATATGCATCTTATCCTTTTGAATGATTTTTAATAACCTCATGAATTAAATAATCAGTTATTATCCTTTCAAAATAATGAATTATTGACAATCAATTTTATGTGATCATTAATACACATAACTGTTATTTAATATGATTTTGACTCTATGTCTGCTGTATGGTGTCTAATTTGCTTTCCAGAGACGGTCTGAAACAGACAGTCTGACCCCTATCTATATGCCTTGACATAGATAGCCTGACCTCTATCTCTGGGTCCTGACCAACAGGGC
The DNA here is from genome assembly GCF_024679245.1 of Pseudorasbora parva. Classification (NCBI taxonomy): domain Eukaryota; kingdom Metazoa; phylum Chordata; class Actinopteri; order Cypriniformes; family Gobionidae; genus Pseudorasbora; species Pseudorasbora parva. The sequence continues at coordinate 3,502,308 of NC_090182.1, forward strand.
CTTGGAGAGAAAGTTAGAACTTCCAAGAGGTGAATCCTGCCTGTTGTTAGTAACCCCAGGACAGGAAGGGGTGGGAGGATTTGAGTCTCCCAATTGTGATTTCTTCCCATTTATATAGTGTGATTTTTCCCATTGATAGAAATACATTTTTGTCTTTATATTTCTTTATAGAATGAGGTATATGACATTAGTCACGCTTTTCTTTCTGGAGATGTGTTTGTCATGTGGTGTTGATATCTTGTCCTGTTGATAAGCTCACTGCTGCGCTAACCTTGGAGGAGAGATGTGCCCTAGAGTCTTGTGTTTGTGTGTGTTACATGTTCTGTGCAGGTCTATGGAATGTATTGGACCGCTTTTCTCACACCCTAGACCTCTTGGCGTCTTTCTAGGACTCCCCTGAATTCAACACTACCCCAATCTTGGGGTTGTCTGATGTATACATCCTGATTAACAACAACAACAACAACATCTCCTATCTATTCTCGCGTGACCCATTGTTTAGACTTTATGCCAATCAGTAATATTACACGTGTTTGTAATGATGTAAATCATGCCCTTGAAATTGGTATAACTGGTGTGGTAATTTTGTGTAGAGTAGAGTCTGGCCTGACACCGCCCTGAGAGACTCTGAAGCTGACTCTACTGACGAAACTGCAAACTATTCTTCAGTAAAATTCTTTCCGATGATTGAACATCCTGACTCCTGGTCTTCATTTCGCATATCTGGTCTATGGGTCAAAACTGTCAACCCCTAACAGTTTTTGGTGGAGAATGCGGGCAATAATTCCTTGGTGACACCCCTGGCAAAACAACAAATAAGGTAGTATTTATTTATTTTATTGTTTTGGTTAGGACTGTCTGACTGGAGGAGATTGGGTACGGGGAGCAAGAGAGCTTCATTTCGATAGGAATGGGGATTAATTATACTAAGTGATTGTTTTTTGGGAACAGCATGAGGGTATAAGAAGGTCGCTGATAGCACGCCACGTTACTACGGGCAACGGCTAATGCGTAGCAGACAGCGCAAGACACGTGTCTAATACAGGGGAGAGCCCATTGGGGGCCACTGGTGTAGCACCACCTCTACAGGGGCACGTCTCTCTGGTCTGTGATCTGTTTGTCTGAATTAGAGTCTTAAGAGACGGTCACACGGTCCAGGGGGCATTGCAAACCTGCTCTCTCTCTTCCTTCAGACAGGGGTACCCCGAACTCGAACAAATAAAATAGATTCAGGAGTTGTTTGCCAGGGATGCATCTGGAACGAAACCGTGTAGAATAAAATAAGACCCAAATTGGTAAGGACCAGAATATGTGACCAGGAGTAAAAAGGTACTTTGTGGTTTCATGAGTAGAACTCACTTCTATTCTATTAACCTGTTAAGCTGATTTCTAAATTGTGAAAAAATCCTAAGAAATGTATACTCAGACTAAAACAAATACAGTTTGTGAATCCTTTGCACTAAAAGCATGATTATGGTCTCATTTGAAAGCAGACACCTGGCAGTTTACTGTAAAGTCAAAATGATAATATTTTTTATAATAAAAAAAAGCTATAATAAGCTTCAAAGTTTTGTAAAGTTATTAGAAATTTATTGTATGAAATATCTTTATGAAAATAAAATTGAAGTGGGCCTTGGAGAAATCTAGAAATGCACTACAGCTAAAGCCACAAGTCTGACCATGTTATATTTCAGATCTGAAGATGATCAGTCTAAAACTCTGAATTTTATTAAACGTTTTACAAGATCGTTTCATGTGATTTTATTTTGAGATATCTCTAAAATATCAACTGATGTTTATTGCCATGTCTTCTCAGCTTTCATTCTATTTTGCCTCTATTGTTTAGAGGTGCAAATTAACTGCCCCATTCAGTTTGTCTCCCCAACACACATTCACACTTCTGCGGACTGGTTATGGCTCTAATTATTATTCTTTTGTCTGCATTATAATTACTAACGATTCTCTATTCAAACTGTTCTATTCAAACCTCATTTCTAAATCAAACCTCTCACTTTACCCTCACTGAGACTCTATTGAATGCATTTCGTCCAAATAAGCATTTCAGTAGTTTTACATTTAGAAAATGTTCATAAAAATAAAGTATTTACTCAGTGGCAGGTGCATCTAGGGCAAGCTAGCATGTTAGCTTAGCACACCAGCAAAACAACAATTTATACGATTAAAATCATGTTTTATTCAAAACTTGCTTCATATCACTTTATAATTTATAAGTCGAGTGTTTTATATAACAATATGTGATCTCATATAGCTTCGGGTCAAAAAATCTGACAGAAAATATACAATGCTAAAAGCTATGTGGAATAGCATTGCATTATAAATATCATCTATTATGAAACCACCCAACATGGCATAAAGAACACAGACCAACCATATATTGCCGCGATTGTGTGTTTATTGTCTTAAAACGTGTCTATCTGCATAAAATAGCGATATAACGATCTCAGGGAAGTTGTTTTGGTAATGTCAGATACTTCCTGAATGTCACATGGTGTGTCTGTTCTTCATGTGTTCCACATGAGGTGCATTTTCAGTAGTACAGCTTTCCAGCGCCCTCCGGCTGCCAGAATGAATTGAAAACACAGCATATCACAGTCTACTGCGCTCATAATCACACATCCGCGGATTTTGGATAAAGATTGAATAAATAATACTTCTCTGTATAGAAATTTGACTCAAACATGTGAGAATCTATCAATATTTCTCCACATCTGCACACATTTGAAGTAAAAACCCTGAGGGAAGTTGTTTTGTCGAGTGTCTTCATGACGACCAAAGAGGAGTATTTTATGAATGGGAGCAAATGACGCGCATATTACAATCAAAAGGTAGCGACGCCCAAGATCATATTCATAACTCCTGGCACATATTAACACATTACGGTCATTATAAGACTTTGAGAATAAAACAGAAGTAACAAAATTAAACTTTAGTCTTAGATCTTTTTAATGATGTATAGTTTGTCAAGGTAATTACTTACATCTGATAGTAATTTTGAGCTAATTTAAGCAAAGAGAGTTTCAGTGCGTCACCGTCCTCGTGACGGTTATCAGGTTAAAAACTAATTTGAGGATAAAAATAAGATTCATTGCCTTACGTTGCTAAAAACCTTTTTTGTGATCAAGAAAAGATTGTTTAGAAACCGAATAGGCGTCAGATAAACCCAAATTTATAGCCGTTTGTGCTCACTGTAAAATGGGAGGCGTACCAATAAAATCAATTCCTAATGGGGCTAATTTTTTTTTTTTTTTTTTTTTTTTTTTTTTTTTTTTTTAACCTTTATTTAACCAGGTTAGTCTCATTGAGATATAGAATCTCTTTTTCAAGAGAGACCTGGCCAAGATAGCAGTACAAATTAAAACATACAATCACAAAAACACAAAAGTCAAGTGCATTTCAATTAAATAAAAATGACATTAAGTAAAACATTTGCATGTGTGGATTGAGTCATGTTCTATAGATTTAACATAACCTTTAAACTCATTTAAGGAAATTAGACTCTGTAGTTTGAGTATTTTCTGTAGGTTATTCCAATTTGAAGGTGCAACAAACATGAAAGCTTTTTTGAACATCTCAGTCCTGGCTTTAGGTACATTCAATGAAATAATTTTCTGGGACCGTAAACCATAAGTACTCTGTGTAAAAGAAAGTAAATCAGATATGTAACCTGGTAGCCTGCCTATGATACCCTTATATATAAAGATATAAAGGTGAGTAAGCCGGCGACTTGACAAAGAGGGCAAATTCACCGAGGAGTAAAGTGTACAGTGATGAGTGAGGGGTCTACAATTCGAGATAAATCTTAAAGCGCCATGAAACACAGAATCCAACATCTGAAGATACTTTGATGGAGCATTCATATACAGCAGATCACCATAATCAATCATAGATAGAAATGTGGCATGGACTAGCCTTTTTCTGGCAGAAAAAGTAAAACAAGATTTGTTTCTAAAGAAAAAACCTAGCTTCAGTTTCAACTTTTTCACTAGATTCTGTAAATGAAGCTTAAAAGAAAGGTCATCATCAATTAAAAATCCTAAATATTTATAAGATGAAACTACCTCAAGTTTATTACCCTGATCAGTAACAATATTCAGGTCTGGCTCATTTTCCAATTTCCTTGCGTTTGAAAAGACCATTACTTTGGTCTTCTCTGCATTAAGCACAAGCTTTAATTGATAAAGCTGAGCTTGCACTCTATTGAAAGCAGTTTGCAAGCATTCATACGCCTTCTTAATGGTAGTTGCAAAACAATAAATAACTGTATCATCCGCATAAAAATGGAAAAATGCATGTTGGACATTTTCCCCTATACAGTTTATATAAATGGTGAATAAAAGTGGCCCAAGAATGGAGCCCTGTGGAACCCCTTTACAGATAGATACATAGTTTGACATTAGGCCATCAACTTGCGTAGCTTGAGTCCTGTCAGCGAGGTAGTTGATAAACCAGCCCACAGAGTGCTGAGACATGCCTATACTGATCAGTCTCTGAACTAGTATGCTATGGTCTACTGTGTCAAAAGCCTTGGACAAATCAATAAACAGTGATACACAGTGTTTCTTTTCATCCAGCGCTTTGACTATGTCATTAATTACTTTTATAGCAGCAGTGGTAGTGCTGTGTTTTTTCCTAAACCCAGATTGATACTTAGATAAAATTGACTGAGCATTTAAATACTCCTTCACCTGTTCACCAACCAAAGATTCCAATACTTTGGCCAACGCTGAGAGTTTGGAAATGGGTCTGTAATTATCTGGCAAGGTAGGGTCACCTCCTTTCAAAAGTGGTAAAACATATGCAGACTTCCAAACCTTTGGAATTTTGTTTGTGACTAGTGAAAGATTAAAAAGATGCGTCAGAGGTTCAGCTAGGATATCTGCAGCTAATTTTAAAAAGAAAGGCTCTAAGTGATCTGGGCCAGCAGGTTTTCGAGGATTTAATTGTTTCAGGGCTTTATGAACATCAGCAACAGAGAAAAGGTTAAAATTGAAAGTTTTGGCAGTAAAAAAAGTATCATTTATCGACTCCGAAACTATTGGGGCAACAGAATTAAACAAGCACCCAGATGATACAAAATGCTCATTAAAACAATTTAACATTTCTACTTTGTCAGATATAGACACACCATTCTTAACTATAGATAATGGTAAACCTGTTGGTTTAGTCGATGTAGATAACGACTTAACAGTTTTCCAAAACTTTTTTGGGTCATTTAGATTCTCTGTGGTTTCAGATAAATAAAATTCAGCCTTAGCTTTTCTGAAAAGTGTAGTAAATCTGTTTCGAGTGGTACGACCTGGATGCACGTGACAGAATAGCAAAATTAAAGGAAGTGCAGGTGGGCCATGATCAGGGAGGTTTTAATAAGGGGCTGGGAAAGTTTTGTGACAAAATAGAAAATGCTGCCAAGTCTCTTCCTCCCTCTATCCCGACTGACTCTTACCAGGAAGTGCAGGTGGCCCCCACTCAGGGATCCGCCCCACTTCCTGATAACAGAGAGGAGGGACCGCATGAAACGGCACGCCCAATATTGAATGCACAGGTTGAAATCCCTCCCCCGTACAACCCAGAGGTTCTTTCCGCACAAGCAAAAAGTAAATTAACCACAGAGGTCAAGAATATCAGATTGTCCTCTGTTGAGGCATATAAACCCAGAAAAACAGTCTTTGCCGCCCCAACACTGGACGACCAGAACACTGAAATGGGGGCTGGGCATGAATATGGGTCATTGACCAGACTAACCGCAGCTGAGAAAAATAGTTTGCTTGCGGGGATAGAACCTTTCAAACTGTACAGCCCAAATAAAGGTTTATGGGATAAGATAGAAGCCATTGCCAGACAACAAAATCTGGGCATTGCTGACATACAAGCACTGGTGGAAGGATTAATTCCTACCAGTAAACTGAAAGCTGTACAAACAATTAGACCCCACCCCTTCGTTCCTTCAGACTGGACTGAGTACTGCGAGGCCTACTCCACTTACAAGTATGAGGTTGAAGAACTGTTAGGTCAGGGGTCATACCCCTGGACCAGTGTAACCCAGGCCAAACAGAGAGTAGGGGAAAGCCCTTTAGAATATGCTGACCATTTTCGCATAGCCTATGAAACTTACTGTGCTGTAAACTGTAAGCCTGAAGATTGTGATAGCTCCATTGTCCTTGAATCTGCCACAGGCAGCCTGAACGTGCTTCCCTTATCTCAATCTGGCCACCATTGTAAACAGAGATGCACAGTGACTGATGTTGACAAAGAGACTGAAACTCAACCTGAGTGGAAGTTTTTGATTTCAAAATTTCCTGATGTTTGGGTAAAAGATACATTTGATTGTGAGCTTGCCCAAGTTCAGCCACTGAGCATCCCAGGACCCATGCATGTAGCCAAACGACAATACCCTTTAAGAAATGAGGCTCGAGAGTTTGCGAAGAGTGGGGTAGACAAATTATGCAAACGGGGTATCATAATACCATGAACCTCTCCGACAAATTCACCGATATGGTCCGTGAAAAAGAGCGACAACTCTTGGGGTCTCACAACAGACTTCACCGCGTTAAATGCAGCTTCTGAAAAGATGCACCCCCTCGTCACGAACCCTACCACGATCCTTTATGAAATAGGGTCTGAACACTGTTATTTCACTGCACTGGATATTTCTAACACTTTCTGGACTTGCCCTCTAGCCAAGGAGGACCCAGAAAAGTTTGCTTTCACCTGCAGGGGTCGCCAATGAACATGGTGCCGTTTGCCACAAGGATTCTGCAACTCTACAACCCTGTTTCATCAGGTACTGGCATCCTTCATTGATCCGGTAAGAAAGACTGTTGAAAATGATGGATCGTTTGTCCTACAATATGTGGATGACATTTTGATTGCCAGCCCAAGCAAATTCAAACATTTAACTGCTGTACAAACTGTTTTGAATGCCCTGAAAGACGGGGGATTCAAAGCCAACTTGAAAAAGGCACAGCTGGCACTGCCCGAAGTGACTTATTTAGGGCAGATTGTCGGGGTGCACGACCAACGAATCACTCCAGAAAGAGCCAAAGCCATTGTCGAACTTCCAAAGCCAAACATGGTTACTGGTCTAAGGCAGGTAATGGATCTTCTGAATTACTGCCGCCAGTATGTTCCTGAATACACTGAACTGTCTAAACCCCTCACAGAATCTCTTAAAGGGGGAAAACCTGGATCCGACCTGATCGACTGGATGGAGGAGATGGAGGAGGCGTTCGTGAGTATCAATGCGACTCTAACTTCCTCCCCAGCACTGAGACATGCTGACAGCAGCCAACCTTTTCACCTGTGGACATGGGTGGGAACCCGATCATACTCCGCTGCCCTTGGCCAGAGAGTTCCAGGCCGAAATTCCTACGGAATGGTAGGATATTATTCTGCTCCTATTCCTGTTTCTATGGCAGGTCAGCACCCCTGCCTGCTGACATGTGACTGTGCAAAATGGGCTGTGGAAACCACAGAGGACATTGTGACACATCAAAAGGTGATACTGCACACAAGACATCAGATTTTGAAGTTATTGACAAACACTTGCTTGAGCTCTATTTTAAATCAAAGACGAGCAAAGGGGGAAACTCTTCTGAGTAAGAATGTGGAAATTCAAATTGACAATGAAAATGCTGTAAACCCTGCCTCCTTGCTTCCAGAAGAAGGAACTGCCCACAACTGTGTCCATCTGATCGAGAACGACAGCCAGAGCCCTCTCCAGGTCGAACCATTATCTGATGCCATGAACTTGTTTGTTGACAGGTCCAGTTTTCATGAACAAGGACAATGCTCCACAGGCTGGGCTGTGGTAAACGAACATTATGAGGCTGTTGAATGTGACTCTCTTTCAGGGGGAGGGGCTCAGATGGCAGATCTGGTCACTCTCATGCGTACACTTCAATACGGCAAGGCCTTCAGGACGGTCCATGATTTCGGACCTGTGTGGAAACAACGGGGGTTCCCTACCACCCCTGGTCTACCCATCTCTCATCAAAAGCAGGTACAAAACTCATGTCTGCCTGTGAGTTTCCTGCAGAAGGAGCTGTTATCAAAAGAACAGGACACTCTACTGATAACACCCCAGAATCCAAGGGCAACCAAGCTGCAGATGCTGCTGCCAGGCTGGCTGCACAACAGACAGAGACATGCGTGAGTGTAATGGCTATCTCTCCCCAGGAGAGTGAGCCACCCCGAGACATTTATGCACAGGATAAAGATCCTGAAGAAACAGAGCAATGGACAAAACTTGGTGCACTGATGAACTCAGATGGACTTTGGAAATTCAATGAACGTTTTGTCTGCCCTGTTTCTGCATAAACCGAGCTCCTGTCGTTATATCAAGGGTTGGCACATGCTGGGCCTGAGAAACCATATGCAATGATTTCTAAAACATGGTGGTGGCCAGAGATGAGAGCTTCGTGCAGGGATTTTTGCAGATGTTTAGTTTGCTTTAAGGTTAATTCTTCAGCTAAGCTAAATATCCCCTTAGGTCACGCCCCATGTCCCCAGGGTCCATGGACCCATCTTCAGATTGACTTCATAGGGCCACTATCCCCTAGTGGGGGCTTTTCATACATCTTAATGATTGTTGATTTGTTCTCCAGATGGGTAGAGGCTTTCCAGTTGAAGAACTGCACTGCAGATGCAACTGCCTTGATGCATCTGCACATGCTCAAACTAACCATTGACATAACTGTTTGGATGTGTGTGTTCGTTTTAGTCTTCTCTATCTGTGCAGGTCCTCTTGCCGAAGAGCAAGCTGAATCCTGCCGAGGAGGACAGGAGGATGCTGACACTAACGAACAATATGAGAAGCGACCTGACAAAGAAACATGTTGTACCTCTAATGTGAGTGGAAGGTGTGAGAGCCTCGGAATGGGGACTGGTCTTTTTAGTGGCCAGCATGTGATGAGGTGAAGAGACAAGTGTGACCCGTCAGGGAAGCATGAGTCACCACTCAACCTTCCATAGAGACCTCACTTGTAGACCAGACGTGGTGGTATTGGACCCCACATTGGTCTTAAAACGGGGGATTGAAGGGGGGAGTGGGCCAACACCCTTGCCTCTTCATCATATGCATCTTCATCATATGCATCTTATCCTTTTGAATGATTTTTAATAACCTCATGAATTAAATAATCAGTTATTATCCTTTCAAAATAATGAATTATTGACAATCAATTTTATGTGATCATTAATACACATAACTATTATTTAATATGATTTTGACTCTATGTCTGCTGTATGGTGTCTAATTTGCTTTCCAGAGACGGTCTGAAACAGACAGTCTGACCCCTATCTATATGCCTTGACATAGATAGCCTGACCTCTATCTCTGGGTCCTGACCAACAGGGCCTTGGAGAGAAAGTTAGAACTTCCAAGAGGTGAATCCTGCCTGTTGTTAGTAACCCCAGGACAGGAAGGGGTGGGAGGATTTGAGTCTCCCAATTGTGATTTCTTCCCATTTATATAGTGTGATTTTTCCCATTGATAGAAATACATTTTTGTCTTTATATTTCTTTATAGAATGAGGTAGATGACATTAGTCATGCTTTTCTTTCTGGAGATGTGTTTGTCATGTGGTGTTGATATCTTGTCCTGTTGATAAGCTCACTGCTGCGCTAACCTTGGAGGAGAGATGTGCCCTAGAGTCTTGTGTGTGTGTTACATGTTCTGTGCAGGTCTATGGAATGTATTGGACCGCTTTTCTCACACCCTAGACCTCTTGGCGTCTTTCTAGGACTCCCCTGAAGTCAACACTACCCCAATCTTGGGGTTGTCTGATGTATACATCCTGATTAACAACAACAACAACATCTCCTATCTATTCTCGCGTGATACATTGTTTAGACTTTATGCCAATCAGTAATATTACACGTGTTTGTAATGATGTAAATCATGCCCTTGAAATTGGTATAACTGGTGTGGTAATTTTGTGTAGAGTAGAGTCTGGCCTGACACCGCCCTGAGAGACTCTGAAGCTGACTCTACTGATGAAACTGCAAACTATTCTTCAGTAAAATTCTTTCCGATGATTGAACATCCTGACTCCTGGTCTTCATTTTGCATATCTGGTCTATGGGTCAAAACTGTCAACCCCTAACACTTCCTTCTAGTAATTAATACACCAAGCAATACAGCAAATACAGAGTATTTCGGATAGACTTACTTGCGATTCGACCTCATACATTTACACCTCATACATTTTACATATTTTTTTAATAAAATAAACCACTTTTATGATTTATTTTTACACAAAATCTGTTGCTCCATAAATGTTCAATACAAACCTGTATATTTTTCTGTATATCATACACTAAAGGAAAGAGATAAATCCTGCTATCATGACAATGGTCTGTCAGTTTCTGTCAGAATGGATTGAGGCTTCAGGTTTAATATCATATTCAATAAACACTATTGTATCCTAATACATAAGCAGAGACCATGAGGAACAGACTTCTGTAGTCATTATGAGTTCACTGTATGATCTGATGATCTTCTGAAATACAGTTCAGATTCACTCAGAAACTCGAGTGATTATTAAATATATTTCTATCAGATGTTAATGTTGTGTGTGTTTCTATCTGAAGGATGTTTTGCGCTGGTGTCAGATCTGCTGAGACTCACTGTGTTGGACAGTTTCCAGCATCTTCTTCCAGACTCTGGACCGCAGGTTACCCAGATAACGGGACACATCAATCAAAGCTCCAGAACTCATCCGTGGATCCGGCTGTGGGATCTGGACTCTGGAGGAACATTCAGGAGTCAGAACTGCAGTGAATTTGAGTTCAGATCCACTGAGAGAAGAGATACGAGCAGCTCACTCACCTTTCCATTGAGGCGTTAAAGTTCTGGAAAATATAGAGTTTGAAAAGATGTTAATATCTTATCAAACACTCTCATTGTCAGTGAGTCTCAAGTTGTTTTATGCTCAAAGAATGAAGCCAGATTGATTGGTCACCTTTAGAAACGAGACGTCATTGGCTTTCATCATCTCCTCCATGTCTCTGATTGTGTGTGAAAGAGCTGAGATGTGTGTGTTCATCTCCTTCAGCTTCTCCTTCATCCTCTGCTTCTTCTGCTCCTCTTCCTCCCTCAGTGCAGTGATTGTAGCTTCTTCTTCGTCTCTGAGAAACTGATGAAGCTTCTCAAACTCTTCTTTAATCTGACGCTCTGTGTGCTCAGCTTGAGACTGAAATCACATCACATTCACTTCAGTCAGCTCTGTGTGTACACACACTCCACTAATGTCAATAATAAACTGTGTGTGAATGTTGAGTGTTTAACTCTTTACACATCCTCACCTTGATGTGTTGGATTGTTTCATCACACTCCCCTTTCATTTCTTCTCCATGTTTGAGCTTGTTTTGTAAGGACGTCAGCGCTGTATTAAATTCCTCCTACAGGTTAAGATGAAAATTTGTCAAACTAATGAAGCTATAAGGCAGGACATATATTTTTGAAGTTTTTAAACTGTAAACGATGAACATCAAGAAATCATGTTTTTTTCCAAACAAATGTTTTTTACCCCACCCCATAATAAACTAAAAGTTTTTACCCCACCCTCTACTAAAATTTACACTTGGCACAATGCAGTCAGGCAAGTCCCATTCTCCTGGCAACCGCCAGAATCGTCCATGGGATTGCCAGACAGAAAAGCGTGATTGGTCCAGTGGCGTTAGGGCTGAGCGGTATATCGAGTTTGTACAATATATCGATATATTTTTAAGAGACAACATGGAATGAGGCAATACCGTTTATATCGATATACAGCAGATTGATACGAGCGCATCTGGAAAATAGCTGGTATGCTGAGTGAGCTGATGCAGAGAAAGTGCATGGTACAATTTGCCTTCAACATGACACACGCTTTTTATTAAGGGCTTCAAGATAACTGGCTATAGTGCAGCAGAATGGGACAGAGATCTAACTTAGACTCGTTATTACTACCTTGCACCTTCCTGGAATGTTTCTATAAATATATATTTCTGTGCATTCTGACTAATAAACAAATCTCCCCACTATCCTGCAGCAGTCCAGTGCCCGTCCTCTCAGTAACAGTGTTTTTCTCGTACTCATCATATTTTATACCTGTTGCGTTTACATTTCTCAATGAATTTCAATCAATCAATCAATCAATCAACTTTATTTATATAGCGCTTTTACAATTACGATTGTGTCAAAGCAGCTTCACAGTGTCAAACAGGATAATATTGAACAGAATTAGATTTGGCTGTACAGTCGTACTGGAGTAAACAGTGATGTTATCAGCTTATTTTAATTTATCATAGAGCGACAATGTTGGCAGATCAGTATTATAGTTTATAGAATTAAATAAGACCTAATTCATATATTTTATTTGTATAATAAGTTGAATAACTTTAATCATATTTTTAGTGTCCCCAACTGAGCAAGCCAAGCCAAAGGCGACAGTGGCAAGGAACCAAAACTCCATCAGGGCGTGATGGAGAAAAATAAACCTTGGGAGAAACCAGACTCAGTCGGGGTGCCAGTTCTCCTCTGGCCTGTTAACACACCGTGTAAGATTATTATTCTGGCAACCTTACAGGTCAGAAATCATATTAGATCGGATTATTCAAAATTTTCAGGGTATCACGGAAGAGACAGATTTATTTAGGATGGGGCGTCGATTACACAAGAGTATGAATACATGAAAGATCGGAATTATTGCGCCGAAGACGGGTTTTGAGCATGTCGTGCCAGTGAGGCAAAATCGGAGACAACATTTGACACGGCTCAGCAGACACTCCAGGATGAGCTGGTCATGTCCAGGCAGGTCCACCATCCGATCCGGACAGGGCCCAGATCCGGGATAAACCTCGGGATAAACAGAGAGACTCTTTTTATGATGTAACGAGTACATCAGGTGTTATGGGAAGTGTTCCCGGTTCCGGCTGACCTAGTTAATGCAGCCTAACAATCAGTCAATTGATCTGAATAATGAAAGTTAAAAATGTTCTATGTGTATGCCATAGTAAAGAGATGTGTTTTTAGTCTAGATTTAAACTGACAGAGTGTATCTGCTTCCCGAACAATGCTAGGAAGACTATTCCACAATTTAGGAGCTAAATAGGAAAATGATCGACCGCCTGCAGTTGATTTAAATATTCTAGGTATTATCAACTGGCCAGAGTTTTGAGACCGCAATCGACGTGATGGGGTATAATGCGTTAAGAGCTCGCTTAAGTACCGGGGAACTAAACTATTTAGTGCTTTGTAAGTAATAAGCAAGATTTTAAAATGTATGCAATGTTTAATAGGGAGCCAGTGCAGTGTTGACAGAACTGGACTAATATGATCATACTTCCTGGTTCTAGTAAGAACTCTAGCTGCTGCATTTTGGACTAGCTGGAGTTTGTTTATTAAGCGAGCAGGGCAACCACCCAGTAGAGCATTACAATAATCTAGCCTTGAGCTCATGAACGCATGTACTAACTGTTCAGCATTTTGCATTGAAAGCATGTGCCGTAATTAAGATATATTTTTAAGATGATAGAATGCGGTTTTACAGATGCTAGAAACGTGGCTTTCAAATGAAAGATTGGTATCAAAGAGCACACCCAGGTTCCTCACTGATGACGAGGGCTTGACAGAGCAGTCATCAAGTGTTAGACAGTATTCTCGGTTACTACTTGTGGAGCTTTTCTGTCCAATAATTAAAAATTCAGTTTTATCTGAATTAAGTTGCAGAAAATTACTATTCATCCAATTTTTTATATCAGTTATGCATTCTGTTACTCTTGTGAATTGGTAGGTTTCGTCAGGGCGTGAGGAATTTGACTAATAAAAAGGATCGCTTGTGTGTGCTGGTGCTTTTAGTCCAGCCTTTAAGTGGAATAAATGCTCGGTATGTGCCTTAAATAAATGCAACGTTAGAGGAAAATGACAGCCAACTATAGGCCTAAGTTACACTGAATATTAATTCAGCATTTTGGGCATAATTTATAATGTAAATTACATACAATAATTTGGAGTAAATGAAAAATGACAGAATAACAAATTGTTTAATACAAATAAATAATAGATCGTATTCATCAGGTGTCAACACACTTCAGCATCGCGGTCACTAGACGATGACTGACACCCTGTGGTGAAATAATGGCGTATGTTTACAGAGCTTTCTCAGGTCGGCTTGGATGGATTAAAATTTCATTTTCCGTTGAGTTTGTAAAATAAAGTACATCGTAATCATCAGAACATCTCTCCTCCACTCTCTGTCTGATTCCACTACCTGGCGGGCATCCTCCCAAAATGGCGGAAGGGGGAGGATGTCGTGATTTCTGGGGGCGGGGCGTGGTGTCATGACGACATCTCATTCTCAATTGAGAATTTCCACGACAGGTGCTTTCCTCAGTGCATAACTTACATTTCACATGTATATTCTCCATCTGAAAATGTTAGAAAGTCCAGCAAATATGTCCATTTTGCTGTCAGGAGAGGACGAGCCTTTTAAAAGTAAATATTAAAAAAATAAAATAAATAGTTTAGTGAATTTAAAAACAAAATGATTAATATAATATATTGCATAGCCTACATTTGAACTGTATTTGTTTATAGTCTTCAATATCAACATTGTTTTTAGGACATCACTGGGCAGGATGTGAAATAAAATTATTATTAAAGAAATTTTTTAAACAGATTTTTTTTTCTTCATCCAAATCGAAACACTTAGAAAATACCGGGATATGATTTTTTTTTTTTTTTGGGGGGGGGGGGGGGGGGGGCTATATCGCCCAGCCCTAAGTGGCGGCTGCTTTACTCCACTGCATCCCATGCTTTGCATTGCACTTGGTGATGTAAGGCTTGAAGCGTGGAATATTTAGTAGTGAGGAAATGTTAGGAATGGACTTATTGCACAGGTGGCAACCTATCACGGCCCCACGCTTGAGTTCACTGAGCTCCTGAGAGCGACCCATTCTTACACTAATGTGTGTAGAAGCGTCTGCAGGCCGAGAGCTGGAGTTATACACCTGTGGCCATGAAGAGACTGAACACCTGAACTCGGGGATCTGAAGGAGCGGCCCAATACTTTTGGCAATATAGTGTATTTTAGTATCAAACACTTTTGGTGTGTCTTGTAATAAATCACATTTGAAAAAATATGAATAACCCATGACATATCTATTTTTTCCAAACATGTTTGTGCTGAACATTAGACCAGTTGAAGCTTAGTGGAGAATTTTATATCAGTAGTAAGTCGTGGAGATTTAGTCTGAGCAAAAGTAAATAGGCTACTATTCTATTGTATACACAAATATTACCGTGTTTATCACTGTATTTAGCATGAAATGAGAGACATTTGTCTTACCTTGTAAGATGAAATCACTTCACTGAAGGGTCTGAATGTGTGTTTGGTGTGTTTCTCTGAGTCTCTGCACACGACACACACAGGCTGTTTGTCCTCCAGACAGAAGAGTTTGAGTTTCTCACTGTGTAAACTGCAGATCTCCTCAGACTCTGATGATCGCCTCTCATTTCTCTCCTTTATCAACGATTCACACAAGTTTTTTAACGTGAGATTAAATGGCGGTTCATCTTTTGAGGATCTTCTCCTGCAGACGGGACACTCCTGAGTTTCCTGAGTTTTCCAGAACTGTTGCAGACACTCTTTACAAATACTGTGACTACAGGACAGAAAAACAGGATCCTTGAAGATTTCAAGGCAAACAGGACAAGAAAGCTCTTCCAAAGATTTTGAATCCATTCCCTCGTCTTGTAAAAGATCCAATAATTTACATTTTACTTTCACTTTTTAAACTTTGCTTGGAAAAGTAACTAGATATTACAATACAAATCTAATTAAGAAATACTAAAAAATGCTAATATAATGTGTCCTCCTCTGTTCTTCTCAATACCGACTCGTTTTAGCTTTCAGTAAAAATTAAAGCAAGATATAATAAGACTGTAAACGGTTTTGTAATATGGTGGCGTTTCTGCTGTGACATAAACCCAGTGGTGGGCCGGCCATTGGAGACCCTCGCTGCAGCCTGCGGTGGACGTCCAACCCCGCCCACATCCAAGTGTGACGTCAGAAGCCACGCTCATTCCTGGATACGTCACATTCTCATTGACATTGAAAAAAACGATTATACTACTAGATTAAAAAGGTCGTCGAGAAAAACTTGACGTTGGCTTGGGAGAGAGTCGATCAGAAAGTTTGAAAAGGTTTGAAAAGCTTAAAGTTTAAATATATTTAGTTTAAAGTAGTTTGAAGTTTAAAGTTAGACGTATTTGAAGTAGAGATAGATAGATAGATAGATAGATAGATAGATAGATAGATAGATAGATAGATAGATAGATAGATAGATAGATAGATAGATAGATAGATGTGGGCCAGTGACAAATAAGGTTTTCAACTGATAAAAAATTCAAATAGGCCTAGCTTAAAACTGCACATCACAGTAGTTATTATTTTTATGGGACGTATTTATTTATTTATTTATTTTACTTATGACTGAAATCTAAATTATAAACAATGCATTTAAAGCAGTTAAACTGAGAATCATGTCAACACCAGTCAAAATGTCATACAGGATAACGTTAATGCATTTTCTATGATTAAAACTTTTCAAATCAATAATACTTAAGGAATATATAAAGTGATTCAGTAAACAATGTGTAGAGCTCAGAAAAAGAACATTTGCAAAACAATTTTTTTCATTATATTGTGATTTCTTTAAATATGACCCTAGTTGTTCAAGTTCTTTTCTCACATTTTAACACTGCGATGTGATTTAAAATGCAAAATGTCTGGAAATGTTTTAAATGACTCGGTATCGTGTTATTATTGTTTCCTCACCTCCATGAAGTGAAATAATGTAGCCTATTTCAATGATTTAATGTCAGTGTTGGACTCAGCTGTGCTGCTTAATATTTTTTATAACCTGCTGTGATACTCTTTTCAAGATTTTTTGATTAATAAAAAGTTTAAAAGAACATAATATTATATTATATTTCACAATATTAGGCTACTACTTTTTCTGTATTTTGTTGAAATAAATGCAGACTTGATGAGCATAAGACACTTCTGGCAAAAACATAAAATAGCCAAACTACACACACACACACACACACACACACACACACACTGCCGCTTGGATGACAGCTGGATCAGACCCAATACGCTGGGGCCCTGCATGTTTAGGGGGCTTCTGAGGGCTGATAATTTAAACAACCAGAAATGGCCATATAAACATGCAGCGACATCTCTGCATCCCCCTTAGTGGGGCACCCCTCTCTCTTTACGCTGGTAATGCTTCCGCCACCTCGCATCGACCACCTTCTTCAAACCACTGGCGTAGCCAAGAATCACAATGTAGGTGGACCCAGGGAAAAACAAGTGGGCCTAGCCTAAAATGCATCTGTTATGAAAATAAAAAAAATAGACCCAACACTACTACTACACCTGCTTGAATACACCACCATTTAACCAGAGCACGCCTGTATGTCATCATAAGCTTTAGCTTTAGCATGCACCACACACACACACACACACACACACGCACACACGCGCGCGCACGAATGCGCGCATCTGAAAGACACAACTCAACACTATCATCAAATCAGCACAACAGTAGTGAATAGTACAGTAGTGGACAGTTTGTAAAAACAATAATGCTTGTCATAGTTTGGCTCAGTGGACACATACACCATATAAAATAAAGAAACAGTGACCAGACAACTACATAGTAGAAAATGTATTTCGCCTTACTTTTGATGATTATAACAGGAGACGACGGGGCTTAGACTTGAACACTGAAATTGCCATGTTAATCTTGGACTAAATCGGCCACCGTAGGAGTAAAAACAAAATCAGAATTGAGAGGAACAGAAACTGTTATTCACTGGATGGTCATATAGCTTTTCACTGCTAGATGGGGGAAAATATCACACAGTGGAGCTTTAACGCAATTTCAACATTGGGAAACGCACACTGGAGCTGCTTTTCTTTGAGGATAAGCATTCAATTTCGAGGCGAGAGCTCATTAGTCAGGGAGCAAAACGCAATAAACTGAATGTAACAAAGTTTGTATATGGGAAGGAAGGAGGCGGGAACCGGCGAACGTTCAAAGCTTTAATTCAAAATAAATAAACAAAACGAAAGTAAAACCGCGGGCAGCCCCTCACGGACGACTGCCCACACAAACATAATAAAACTTAAACAAAAATCAACATAAAATTCCAGGCCTGGTCCTTTCTCGTCTTCCGCTGCCTTGGCTCCTCCTTTTATGCTCCCGTCACTCGGCCGCGAGACGAGACCGGTGCGTCACGCAGCTGGCACTCATTACCACTCGTCACCGGCCCGCTCTCGCGGTCCCTCGTCCCGCTGCTTGCCACACCACATACCCCCATCATTCACATACCCCCTCGCAGGCCGGGGGGCACTCCCGAGACTGCGCTATACTCCCCCCCCCCCCCTCCCGGGGGGGAATCACGGCGGCCGCGGCACAGCTCGATCCTCCTCCGCCCCCTGGCGGCCGGCTGTGACCCCTTTTTCTGAGGGACCCGGCAGCGAGCCCCGCGCTCCCTGCTCCTCCCCTATCAGGCGGATGGCAGCAGGCTCCGGCCCACGGCAAACGCGGCGACTCCTCCGCTCCCTCTCGGACGGCAGCCACCCCACCTCGACCCCAGGGCACGGCAGCGAGGTCTCTGTCCCACCTTTCTCGCTCCAGCACCATCGCCTCGGGCAGCCCTCGCGGTCCTCATTCATCCCCGCCGCCCGACCTCCTCAGCACCGCAATCTCCCTCAGCAGCGAGGGCTCTTCGACAGCATGTAAATAAATAAACAAAACGGAAGTAAAACCGCGGGCAGCCCCTCACGGACGACTGCCCGCAAATACCCACAAAATAAAACGTGGGCAGCCCCTCACAAACGACTGCCCACACAAACATAATAAAACTTAAACAAAACTCAACATAAAACCCAGGCCTGGTCCTCTCTCGTCTTCCGCTGTCTTGGCTCCTCCTTTTATGCTCCCGTCATAGAGAGTTCTGATGAAAGTTTCAGCCGTTTCACCAGGGCGCTGTACTCTTTGATAGAAACAGGCTCGCTCGTGAATCACATTCCGTTTAGGAAAGAAATACTCGTCGTATTTTCTTAACACAAAGTTGAATTTCTTCTGGTCATCCTCCTCATTAAAGGTGAATGACTTAAATATGTGTTCTGACCTGAACTTCCCCCTCTTCTTCATCCAATTTTGTAGCGCTCCGAAAACGCTTAAAACGTTGCTTCCAGTCAGCTCACTCATTTGGACGATCAAATGGAAAACAATCTGGGGGATTGAATTTAGCCATCCTTCCGAGGCTGTGTGGTCGTCAAGCACTTCTGACACCATATAATAACTTACTGAACACACGTGTCTGAACAGAACACCAGGGTTACTTTATTCTCTTGTTGGGAACATGAACACACTCAACATCCAGCATCATGCTCTAAAACGTCATCACAACGTAATCACGTTCTCTTAAAGGCATACACCCATTACAATATATATATACACACACACACACACACACACACACACACACACACACACACACACACACACACTTTATAATAAGAATATCACTATTATAATAAAATAATTTGTATTTCCAAAAAAATAAACAAATAAAACATGCAAACTAAGTTTATTATAACTTCAAAAACGCAATTTACTAGGATTTCCCCCCCTACATTGCACTGTGCCTACTTCAGAGATCACGTTTCCCATCTAATTTTGGCTAGCATCAAATGCCTTACCTCTTTAGAAAGCTGAGACCCTGTAGTTCCTCGTCTAACTTTGGCTCAAACAATTCAAAGCGTGCGCCAATCTGAAGAGGTAGCACTCCAAGTTCACCAGCAGGGGGAGGCGTGCGCTGCAGTACAAGAGATAGCTCAAGAGAAAACAGCACATAGATGGCAACATAAATGGAAACCTAAACGGAAAAATGATAAAGAGCAAGGAGAACCAAAATGTGGAAGGTGTGGGAAAATCAAACACAGACAACAGGAAAGATGCCCTGATGAAATTGTCTCAGACAATGGTCGTCAGTTTGTGAGTTCTGAGTTTCAAGAATTTGCAAAAGAATTTGACTTTCTGCACATCACATCTAGTCCACACCACACTCAAGGAAATGGACATGCAGAGAGAGGAGTGCAGATTGCTAAGAACATTTTAAAACAGAAAGATCCACTTCTGGCTCTGATGAGCTACAGGGCAACACCTTGCATCACTACTGGCGTAAGCCCAGCTGAACTCCTTATGGGCAGAAAGATTAAAACGACACTTCCAATGCTTGATACAAATCTTCAGCCGGAATGGCCAAACTTGGACGATGTACGGAGAAAAGATTCCATGGAAAAGCAAAAGCAAGCCTTCTACTTTAATCGCCACCATGGGGCTAGACCCTTACCATCATTGAGGTCTGGTGATGCCGTACTCACAAAGTTAGACCATCAAAAGACCCGGGGAACAGCTGCTGTGGTCACAGGCGAGAGCACGACTCCTCGATCTTTTATTATTGAGACACATCAAGGGGCAACTCTGCAATCGCCGTCATTTGCACTTCATCCCTAAATCCGCTAGCCTAGAAATCTAGACGCACCCTAGCGGCAGCAAATTTAATTTGCCCGCAAGTGTCGTCTAGCAACTCTCAATACCCTTCTGAGCTGTGTTCCTCACAATCTGGACGGGCCAATCACGTCGTGTATAGAGTCAGCGGGCGGGGCCATAATGACGACGGCCGAGTTGCGTTTGCGAGCTTCTAGTAAACAGAAACTGGCGAACGGCGGCGGTCTTACGAATCAGCTTTGACCGCGACTCTGAAAGACTTGGAGTTAAGCTTTTCTCTGAGAAAAGAACAAAGAACGGCACTGAAGCCATTCTTAAAAAGGGAAGATGTCTTCGTAGTTTAGCCGACCGGATACGGCGAATGTTTAATCAGTCAGCGAGCTCCGCTTCACCTTCGTTGCTCTGGTTGGTGTAGCGCTATCCTATCACGTGCAGAGGGAGTTTGAAAGACAACCGTTTATCCGCCCCTCGGATTGAGCCGTCAATGGTGAGTTTCCAGACCAAACATCTTGATGTGGGTCTGGCTTGTCAGGCTATAAATCCGCTGGATTAAGTCAGTCTCGGGTTCAAAAAGAACAATCACATGAGCAGCAGCCTGAGTCTACATTGAATACTGGGACAACTTTGTCTCAGCCTCCAAAGACACAAACAGGACTGGTGATGACTAGATCTGGTAGAACAAGTAAACCAGTGGACAGATTAGATTTGTGAGGAAAAAAAGGATGTGGGAAGAAAGAAAGAAAGAAAGAAAGAAAGAAAGAAAGAAAGAAAGAAAGAAAGAAAGAAAGAAAGAAAGAAAGAAAGAAAGAAAGAAAGTAAAGTTCCCTTCTTTCTTTCTTTCTTTCTTTCTGTTTTATGTGTGTTTAATATAGATTGAAACAACGTAATTCAATGTGTTTGGACTTGGCAGTGAGTAAATTAATAAAGTTTTTAGACACAATAAAGTTAAAAAAATCACAAGCAGGTTAGAACTAGTGTGTTTTATTTCATAGATCAAAGCGTGTAAATATTTAGAGGCTTTGTTAACCACAGACAGGGCTGGACTGGGGCTCAAATTCGGCTCCGGCATACCCAGCACATCCGGCCCATGAGTTCCCCGTGAATGTTTCTGCTGCGGTTGGGGCCTTAAATTGGCGTATATAAATAAAACTAGGACAAGGACAAATAATGATAGATATTATCGAATTTGCTGCAAATGCAGATAAACTTAATATTGCTTTTTTGGTCAGACAGAAATGCCCTTAGCAGTAAAGCACTGATGATTTAGAGCTAGGATGCTGTAAAGTACATTTACTGCTTTTAAATGCTGTCATCATTTACTCTCGTGTCATTCCAAACCTGCATGCCTTCTGGGAAACACAAAAGAAGATGTTTTGAAGAATGTTGGCAACCAACCCATTTTGGTTAGGCTACCATTTGAATATTGTATGAACAAAAAAACAGACTCAAATTATTTTATTTTATGCTACACAGAAATAAATTCATTTAGGTTTGGAATGACATTAGGGCGAGTAAATCATCACATTTTGGGGTTGAACAATCATATTTTTCAAGAGTTAACACATCATTTAAGTAAGACACAGATATCTATCTTTCATGAGGCTATTACATTTCATTAAATCTATTAAAAAAAGTTAATAAAACTTTTAAAGAGGAAAAAAAAAGCTTTGTCCTTTATTTATGGGATCTAGACTTAAAGCTGATTTATAGACTAGTTTAACTGTAGACCAGTTTCATTTAACTGTAAGATCATGGCAGTCACCGGGTAAAAAACATACTGTACAAACCTTGCTCATCATTATATGGCTATATTGTTTCCAAAACTATATAAAACATATATAATAAACTTATTTGCAAATAAAAAAAATGTAAACACCTGTAGAAAATACGAAAACAGCCTCTATAAAAGTGATTTATATTCTGCAATATTAATTGATGTAATATAGCAACATTTTTAATAAATGTTTCTTCCTAAACACCATATTTCTTCGCTGTTAGCTGCAGAGTAAGTTGTGGTTGTGCTGAAGTGAAGCGTTTGTGTGTATTGCCGTTTTCCACTTTCCCTCGTCATGAATAGGCTACGTGCTCGCGGCTGTTTTCAGCTGATTCACCGCAGAACTGTAACGTTTCCATATCACACGATTGAATAAAACTAAATAAGTCAAAGTGCCGTTCATAGAGCAGTATTTAAACGCAGCGTACGTTCGTCAGCGGCTGTGCTGTGCGGATATTCGCCTTTTGCAGTTCCATGTGCTCAAATAATAAATCAATAAATAGAAAAAAGCGCCTAATATGGAGGGGAGGTCTCTCTCGCTTCGGCTTGTCAATTCAGAAGACAAACCAATGGGCCGCTGTCGCTGCATGTTGTCAGTGGTAAAAATTATTATTATTTTTTTTAAATTTTAAACACTATACCGGCCCCAAAAGTGCGTCGGCCCACCGGGGGTATGCCAGATTACCAGTCCAGCCCTGGCCACAGACCTTATTTCAGGCGATTTAGCAAAAACCCATTCAAAAAACCCGTAGACTTTAGAGCGAGGGAACCGGAAGTGCTAAAATGCGAACTCACTTCCGCGTTTTGGCCTACAATGTGACGTCATGACTTCGGCACTCTATACTCCCGGCTCGTTAACATGACGCAATCGGTCACATGACACACGAGAGCCAATGGCATTTTACAATCAAAGCTGACGTAATGACGCGATTGGTCCCGAGACACACGACAGCCAATGCTGTCAAAGCTGACGTGACGTTTCTTCCGGAAGTTCCGGCGGCAAATTTTGAATTGTGTTAATCATTAATCATCGGCCGGTGGATGGACTCGACGCTGCTGATCGCTTCTGCGGATTTACTTCACACACACCAATCGTTTGGCCTCGGGACACTTGGAATATTTGTACTTTTTGAATAAATTGTTCCTGCAGTCGTATCTGCCTGTTTTTTTATTTATATAAAACACAAACGGGTAGGTTTAGGGAAGGGATTGGTTGTGACGAATTGGAGTTAAATGCTTACAGTAATTAGATCAATTACATATTTACACATTTCTATTGCAACAGGTGAGGAATAGCAGAATTTAATTTTTTAATTAATGTGTATTAATTTGACAACTAGTAATTTATCATTCTTTAAAAAAAATTGCTTTAGCATAAATGCATTTTGTGGGTTTTAACAGATCAGCTTAAAAATGTAATGATGCATCAATAAATTATATATTCATTATCTACTAATGGTTTGATCATCATTTGTTCATAACTTGAGATAATGGTACACTGACATTTCAGTGATTAATAATATATTAACTAGTAACTTAACCATTTACTAAAGATCTGTTTGATTATTTTATTATATGCTATTTTTTAAAGATAACTTACCACAGATTTGCAGATTGTTAGCATATTATACTTAATCATTTATGAATGTATAGTTATGATTTGAAAATGATTAGTTTATCATTATCTAATAACTTATAAATAATTTATAACTGAATCTAAAAAAATACAAAAAAGTAACATTTATGAAATGCATTGTCATGTTTTGTAAATCATTAGTTCATCATTAACTAATTAATTATAAATTACTTAAAACTGAATCTACTAAATATATGTAAAATAATTAACAAATCACTCATTAATCATTAATGAACACATAGTCATGTTTCATAAATCATTAGTTAATTATTTACTAATCACTTGTAAATGACTTGTTACGAAATTTACAAAACATTTATAAAATGTTAGCATATCACTTGATAATCATTTATGAATGTTTTGTAAATGATAATTTCATCATTAACTAACCACTTATAAATGACTTACAACT
The DNA here is from genome assembly GCF_024679245.1 of Pseudorasbora parva. Taxonomy (NCBI): domain Eukaryota; kingdom Metazoa; phylum Chordata; class Actinopteri; order Cypriniformes; family Gobionidae; genus Pseudorasbora; species Pseudorasbora parva. The sequence continues at coordinate 3,526,725 of NC_090182.1, forward strand.
GAACGTTATTATAAAGTGTTACCTGATCTTTTAGTCTTTTAGATCTTTAGTTTAAACAAGGAACTCAAAATGCCTGAATCTCCTTGATCTTCTTCTGGAGTTGAGCACACAGGGATTGTTCATCTTCTCTCTTGCTGAGCAGCTGGCTTGTTTCAAAGTCTTTCCTGCGGGGGTTCAAGTAGTTGCAAAAAAAAAAAAAAAAAAAGTCTCCAATTGAAATTTTCTAGAGATTGATCACATTGATGCAATTTAATTCACAGAAATTCAATTTGGCCGCCTGAAAAATGTAGATGTGATCAGAAAATTTTCAATTGGAGACTTTTGTGTAATTTACAGTGAAAAAACGTAAACTGATATTCCCAGAATTCCCTCCGTGACACTTGACATTTGATATATTTTCATTGAAATAACTGTTTCTTTTTGTTTTCTAACCAGTTACAGACATTAGGGTTTTATGTTAAATTTAATGTTGTTAATGATTATTTTATTTGTAAAATGTCATGTGTGTTACCGTGATGATGTTTAGTGTTTGTGTGAATGACACCTTCTATTCATTAATGTTGTCCTCAAAGCTTTGATTTGTCATGTGACTCTCATCTCCACTGTGATTGGCTGTTAGTGTATATCAAAGGTACATCACAGATATTAGCATTTCAATAGGTTGGTAATTTAACATTATTTCAGTCAATGAAATACAGTTATTTACTGTAAATTTAACTTAAATCTGTAAAACCTAAAATGTTGCTACCGTATACGGTGAAGTTCTGGCGACCACAGCTGCCGTTTGTTTTACCGTAAATGTTATGGGGATTTTTTTACAGTGAACTCTTAGGTCGGCCTCTTGTATTAAGCCGTTGATTCAGGGAACAGTGATTATTTAACACACACTCCACTCCAAACGCCGTCTTCATTTCAAAAATACATTTAGTTTATTAAACACAGCCAAGCATTTCTAAATTCAGTTCATATTTCAAGAAATTAAAATCCAAGCCAAAATAACAAAGTGCTCAAAAAACTGTACTCACCCTGCCCCAGATTATTTTTATGCTTTTCTCTTTCTTTTTCTTTTTCTTTTTATTTTATGAAAGTTGTAGTTTACGGACCCATGCTTGAGACGGTCACACCACAGGACAATTCTGAGATTGGGCTCAAAAATGTAAAGAATCAAAAGACAAAGCAGTTTTTATAACAACAGGTCCATAAGACAAATAAATGTTTAACGATTTACTGCATTTTAAATTATGACAATACTAATTATATTAATTTGTATCACATCACATCAATAACCCATTGATCTGGAAGCAGAATCAGATTTAACTGTGATTTTCTGCTGTAATAATCAGTTTAACTGGTAAGATCCTCAGAGGAGAAGTTGTGCAGAGATTATATAAGAATGGAAAGACAGTCTCAGTGAAGGACGTCCTGAATGTGAGTAAATGTGTGTTAGTTACAGGATCAGAGAATGACACTGTTCCTCTGTCATAGTCCAGCTGAACTCTCACATGCTGAAGCTTCACTTTAACAGGAAAGACAGTTTCAGGTTGATCTGGGGATTGAGAGAAGTATTCGCTGTCCATGTACCCCACAAACCAGACAGAGTTAATGAAATCCACTCCCTTCCGCTGGTTTGATGCTGTGGTTATTCCAAGAATCCAGACTGTATTGTCACCGACCTCCACATCCCAGCAGTGTGTTCCTGAGTTAAAGCCCTCAGATCCCAGGACACATTCATACCAGTCAAACCTCTCTGGATTATCAGGAAGTGTTTTATCTCCATCACTGAACGACACACTGGTCAGATCAGACGAGAGTGTGAGATGAGGATGTGCTGTGTTTGGATCAAGAGTCAACGGAGCTGCAAAGAGAAGAACATCAGATTACAGGATGAAATATGATCAGAAATGTAAATATAAAACACATATAAAGACTTTCTATAAATCCTGCTATCATGACAATGGTCTGTCAGTTTCTGTCAGAATGGATCGAGGCTTCAGGTTTAATATCATATTCAATAAACACTATTGTATCCTAACACATGTTGGGTATAACGGGGCTAAAGGCTCTTTGATTTTATTTTCCTCTAAACCATTAGATGGCACAAAAACTTGCCTCAGCACTTTCCAAAACATGCGCTTTTCGAGACGCTCGTGGAGATTCGTCTGATCTTTGAGGCGATCTCAGGCAGCAGCGCAAAGTTGATCCTGCGCTCATTTGATCTAATATTTGATGTTTTAAAAAGATTTAAGTAGCAAATACAAGGCGCTATAATTATTATAATTTAATATTATTATTATTGTTAATGTTGTCAGTTTTGTTCAAGGTAATTAAAGCAACAGTTTTTCAGTAATGGTGGAATATGTAAAAGTAAGGTATTTGGGGTAAAGGCACCATATTTAACATGATAATAAACAGCTGCTGACTTTTCCATTTGTTGACATGACGGTTAGATTCAGATGATAATTTTCATATATAAAGCTGTGTGTCCACCTGAGAGATAATCACCATATTTATAATGAAACCATCATATTTAAAAACCATCATATTATAATAAAATATAAGTTATTGTTATTACTGTAAATATATATTAAATTATTATGGGATAATAATTACTGTGCCTTTTGGCCCATGTGTGGCCCTCGTCACCTCATACATTTTAAATATTTTATAATAAAGTAAACCACTTTTATGATTTATTTTCACACAAAATCTTTTGCTCCATTAATGTTCAATACAAACCTGTATATTTTTCTGTATATCATACACTATAGGAAAGAGATCATAAATCCTGCTATCATGACAATGGTCTGTCAGTTTCTGTCAGAATGGATCGAGGCTTCAGGTTTAATATCATATTCAATAAACACTATTGTATCCTAATACATAAGCAGAGACCATGAGGAACAGACTTCTGTAGTCATTATGAGTTCACTGTATGATCTGATGATCTTCTGAAATACAGTTCAGATTCACTCAGAAACTCGAGTGATTATTAAATATATTTCTATCAGATGTTAATGTTGTGTGTGTTTCTATCTGAAGGATGTTTTGCGCTGGTGTCAGATCTGCTGAGACTCACTGTGTTGGACAGTTTCCAGCATCTTCTTCCAGACTCTGGACCGCAGGTTACCCAGATAACGGGACACATCAATCAAAGCTCCAGAACTCATCCGTGGATCCGGCTGTGGGATCTGAACTCTGGAGGAACATTCAGGAGTCAGAACTGCAGTGAATTTGAGTTCAGATCCACTGAGAGAAGAGATACGAGCAGCTCACTCACCTTTCCATTGAGGCGTTAAAGTTCTGGAAAATATGGAGTTTGAAAACATGTTAATATCTTATCAAACACTCTCATTGTCAGTGAGTCTCAAGTTGTTTTATATTCAAAGAATGAAGCCAGATTGATTGGTCACCTTTAGAAACGAGACGTCATTGGCTTTCATCATCTCCTCCATGTCTCTGATTGTGTGTGAAAGAGCTGAGATGTGTGTGTTCATCTCCTCCAGCTTCTTCTTCATCCTCTGCTTCTTCTGCTCCTCTTCCTCCCTCAGTGCAGTGATTGTAGCTTCTTCTTCGTCTCTGAGAAACTGATGAAGCTTCTCAAACTCTTCTTTAATCTGACGCTCTGTGTGCTCAGCTTGAGACTGAAATCACATCACATTCACTTCAGTCAGCTCTGTGTGAACACACACTCCACTAATGTCAATAATAAACTGTGTGTGAATGTTGAGTGTTTAACTCTTTACACATCCTCACCTCGATGTGTTGGATTGTTTTATCACACTTTCCTTTCATTTCTTCTCCATGTTTGAGCTTGTTTTGTAAGGACGTCAGCGCTGTATTAAATTTCTCCTACAGGTTAAGATGAAAATCTGTGAAACTGATGAAGCTTTAAGAGGTTTAAACATTGTGTGTCTGGATGTTTTTATTGTTATATTAATATTTTTATGCTGAATGTGTTAATCTCAGAAGCATTTGTGCCTGAAAATGGCAGGACATATATCTTTAAATGATTTAACTGCAAATGATGAACATCAAGAAATCACCAAACAAATGTGTTTTTTTGCAATGGCCAATTCTTAATTATTATATCCATGCAGATGAAAATGTGTGGTTGTACAAATGCAAATACAGGAAGTGAAAGTACACTATATTGCCATAAGTTTAGGGATGTCTGCCTTTACATGCACATGAACTTTAATGCCATCCCATTGTTAATCCGTAGGGTTTAATATGGAGTCGGCCCACCCTCTCTAACAGCTTCAGCTCTTCTGGGAAGGCTTTCCTCGAGGTTTAGGAGTGTGTTTATGGGGATTTTTGCCCATTCTTCTAGAAGCTCATTTGTGAGGTCAGGCACTGATGTTGGACGAGAAGGCCTGGCTCTCAGTCTCCGCTCTAATTCATCCCAAAGCTGTTCTATCGGGTTGAGCTCAGGACTCTGTGCAGGCCAGTCAAGTTCCTCCACACCAAACTCCTCATCCATGTCTTTATGGGCCGACGCTTTGAGCACTGGAGCGCAGTCATGCTGGGACAGGAAGGGGCCGTCCCCAAACTTCCCACAAAGTTGGGAGCATAAAATTGTCAAAAATGTCTTGGTATGCTGAAGCATTAAGAGTTCCTTTCACTGGAACTAAGGGGCCAAGCCCAACCCCTGAAAAACAACCCCACACCATAATCCCCCTCCACCAAACTTTACACTTATCATAATGCAGTCAGGCAAGTCCTGTTCTCCTGGCGACCACCAAACCCAGACTCGTCCATGTGATTGTCAGACTGAAGCGTGATTGGTCGCTCAGAGAACACGTCTCACTGCTCTAGAGTCCAGTGGCGGCTGCTTTACTCCACTGCATCCCACGCTTTGCATTGCTCTTGGTGATGTAAGGCTTGGATGAGCTGCTCGGCCATGGAAACCCATTTCATGAAGCTCTCTACGCTGTTCTTGAGCTCATCTGAAGGACACAGAAGTTTGGAGGTCTGGAGCTGTTGACTCTTCATAAAGTTGGTGACTTCTACAGACTGTGACCTTCAGCATGTGCTGACCCCGCTCTGGGATTTTCATGGCTGAGTTGCTGTTGTTCCCAATCACTTCCACTGTGTTATAATCCCACTAACAGTTGAGCGTGGAATATTTAGTAGTGAGGAAATGTCAGGAATGGACTTATTGCACAGGTGTTAGCCTATCACGGCCCCACGCTTGAGTTCACTGAGCTCCTGAGAGCGACCCATTCTTACACTAATGTGTGTAGAAGCGTCTGCAGGCCTAGTGCTTGATTTCATAACCCATGACATAGCTATTTTTTCCAAAAATGTTTTGTACCAATGCTGTTACATTCAAGATTTGAACATTAGAGCATTCAAAGCTTAGTGGATAATTTTATATCAGTAGTAAGTCGTGGAGATTTAGTCTGAGCAAAAGTAAATAGGCTACTATTCTATTCTATACAAAAATATTACTGTGTGTTTTTCACTGTATTTAGCATGAAATTAGAGATATTTGTCTTACCTTGTAAGATGAAACCACTTCACTGATGGGTCTGAATGTGTGTTCGGTGTGTTTCTCTGAGTCTCTGCACACGACACACACAGGCTGTTTGTCCTCCAGACAGAAGAGTTTGAGTTTCTCACTGTGTAAACTGCAGATCTCCTCAGACTCTGATGAACGCCTCTCATTTCTCTCCTTTATCAATGATTCACACAACTTTTTAAACTCTAGATTAACTGGAGGATCTTCTTTTGAGGATCTTCTCCTGCAGACGGGACACTCCTGAGTTCCCTGAGTTTTCCAGAACTGTTGCAGACACTCTTTACAAATACTGTGACTACAGGACAGAAAAACCGGAACCTTGAAGATTTCAAGGCAAACAGGACAAGTAGGATCTTCAGCAGATTTTGAATCCATTTCCTCGTCTTGTAAAAGATCCAGTAATCTACAATTATCTTTCACTTTCTAAAATTTGAAAAGTAAATAACGATTACAATAAAAATCTAATTTAGAAATACACAAAAATCCTAATGCAAATCGTCGTCCTCTCTTCTTCACAACACCGACTCGTTTTAGCTTTCAGTCAAAATGAAAGATAGAAATAAAAAGATTAGTCACTTCCTGATAATGGTTTTATTAGAGGGTGGAATCTCTGGCGAACTTTTGGACCTTCTGGGGCCGGTTACATAAACCACTAAAACTAATCACAAGCTAGTCATCTTTTCTTTCTTTAAGACTGTTCATAACACTAAGTAAATCATATAAAAATGTACATTGGCATAATTTGATAGTCTTATAGTATGAGACATTAGCAGTTCATCAAAGGACTGTCTCATCCTCCAGCTGTAGTGCTCATGATCTCCACTAGGGGGCTCTCCTCCAGACTCTTGTGCTGTCTTATCATGGACTACATTACCCATAAACCCCTGCCTGGACTCATTATGCTTGATTATATTCAGCTGTCTCATTACCTTGTTAAATCTGCCTATGATTTCAACATTTCTATTTCACATTTAAAACGCATATTGAGAAAATTATTGATAAACGTAGGAAAGTACAACATTTTATGCAATGTTTGGTGGGTAAGGATTGGGGGCCTGAGAGGATGGCAATGAGAAGTATGTATAATGGACTAATACGTTCAGCACTTGATTATGGATGTATAATATATCAATCTGCTTCTGTGAGCGTGCTGAAGGAATTGGACAGGATTCAACATAAGGCATTAAGGTTATTAACAGGGGCTATCAGGTCGACTCCTACTGCAGCATGGCAGATTGAAACGGGAAATGCCCTGAGATCTTAGGAGAATGCAATTATTCTCAAATATTAAATTATTGGGTCAGTATACAAGGACATGATACAGATCATCCAGTAAAAGATCGTTTAAATCCATGGTGGGAAAAAGAAAAGTTTGAAAACAAGACTTTTGGATGGATGAAGTGATGAAAGAAATGGAAACCCTTGTGAAAAAAAAAGTGCACTTTAGTGTACTTTTATAAAGTGTACTTATTACACAGATAATATACTTATACTAAATACACTTAATTGTGCAATTAAATGCAATGTTTTCGGTGTACTTAACACACATTATATGTAATTGATTTCAAATTTATCACATATTAAGTTGAAATAAAATACAATAAGTTGCAATTAAGAGTGATTTTTTGGAACAACTTAAGTGGTACTTAAATACAACTTTATATGTACTTTCATAATCGCTTCTAGTGTATTAAAATTGTAATTAAAGTGCACTGCTCAATGTACTGACATCCATTCTACTTAAAAACAAGCAATTAATATGAACTAAAATATACCTTAACGTAATTTACATGTACACTCTAATATAATGAAATACATTCATAATTACATTTTTCAAATAATACAGCTGCAATTTCGTATAATAAACACATCCAAATTTAAATCCTCTACATTTATTGACAAAACAATCTGTAAAACAAATATACAAAAAAACCTTTTTTTTGATGCCCAAGAAAAACCCAAAAAACTACTTACACAAACACAAATTCATTTAGAAAGAGTCTGGAGGACAATGAGGATTATATGCAATTATATGTAATTATATGCATTATTATATATCTCCCCCATTCAAAGGTACCTAAATCTACCCGTCACAGAAAAGTACCTCACACAACAGATGAATAAATACAAACAAATGGAAAGAAAAGAATCGTTTCATGTACAACACTAAGGGTAACGTTTAATTAGTTAACTACTTAATTTAACATGAACTTAGAATTAATAATAATATAAACATTTATTTATCTTAGTTAATGTTAATTTTAACATTTACTAATTAGGGGTGTAACGGCACATGTATTCATACCGAACCGGTTCGGTAAAGGACTTCCGGTACAGTGCACGTGTGTACCGAGCGGTACGAATGCAATCTTTAACAGTTAACAGACGGCTTGTTTAATGAGTGGAACACACTTCAATACAAGTTTCCATAAGAACATATGTATTCTGTCAATTTTATCATTAAATTCAAGTGATGCCATATTGATGCTCTTTAAAGGGTCATGAACCCCCCCTGCTGCAGCGGTGTTTTTTCACACCTTCGATTTGAAAAAGCTTGTTAAAAGGGGAGTGGTCGACTGTGAAAAGGTGGGATGGTATTGTGTGGAAAGAGGGAATGGTTTGCATAAATAGGGGAGTGTCAGTAGGTGCATTAAGATTAGAGATACCAAGAGCAGCAGTTACAGCGGTTCTGAGACATGTTCTTGGTTCACGATGGCATTACCACAGTGAGATTAAATGAGGGATGAGTACAGCGAATGAGAGAGCTATGAGTGGCGTGCAGCAGAGATCGCAAATCATTCAGCTCTTCAAACCAGCATAATTCAGTGAGAAATTAAAATAAAGGTTATTCTGCATGACGAAATATTTTGCAAACGTGATAAAACTATATTTGTCCAAATATGCACGCTGTTTGGCAAGATGAACAACGCGCCGACGTGATAAGAGAACGTGAACCACCCATGCGATGTGACAGAGATGTGTAATTCTAGATCGGGGGAAAAGCGAAGGGGTTTGAGGCTAGTCTCGACCGTGCATCTGAAGCAGAGCGACGCGCGCTGGGTTGCCGTGACGATCCGCGCTGTCTATCACTCGGCAGCTAAATCTATATCTGCCCAAATATGCAGCACACTGTTTCACTAAGAGCCCGAACACATGCGGTTTAGTGCATGGCTGTGACCACAAATAAAACGGAGAGGACGTGGCTTTTGTTCATTAGCCTACAGATTACAGATTGGTTATTTTGCACTTCTGACATAGATAGTCCACGCTTGGAGGTTCGGCGTGCGATTGCTCAAGTTAATTTTACTTTACCGAGCCTTTGTAGCAAAGGCTTCCACAGACGGCGCCGGTTACAGCTCGCTCGGCGCCCTTTACGTTATTTCGTATCAGCACAACGCCTAGCTTTCCTCCGTGACTTTTCCGCACGCTGCTTCCAAAACTTCCCCACCATGTCTCTACAATAAAGATGGAAGACGAGCCTGACAGAAGTGACTGTCTCATGCATATTAACTAAATTATCTTGTATGCATACTACAGCGCAGGGATTGGACTGAATGAGCTTTATGTCATGAATATATACCGAGAATCGCTCGGAGCGGTCGACGTCAGCATGTGCCCAGCAGCCCATACTTGGGCAGAAAAGGCCGCGCCGACGTCAGCATTTGTGACGTTGCTCCGACTAAGCTTTTCAAACCGGAAGACAGAAATCGCTCTGAAAAATGCAAAAATAACTATTTTCACATATGCATACCATTAATGAGTACCCTTAGTGTTTTCAATGATGTGCAGCCTATACATATCTGTTTACATCTCAAAAAAAGTGTTTTGGGGTTTCATGACCCTTTAATGTGACATGACAGATCACCGTAAAGACACATCAGTTCAAGCAGCACCGCGGCACGAGTGAATGTGATCACCTTGTCATAGTCAAAGAATAAACATGAATTAACATCAGAAGGTATGTTAAGGATACATTACAACTTACTAAAACGTATCACATTGTGTAATCGTTCAGTGTTTCAACAGCAGAAAGACGTCGATAAAACACGAGAGAGATGAACTCTTTCACTAAATGTATGCATTATATTAGCCTATATATTCATCATATTCTACTTAACCTGAAAACCTGAAAAAAATCTAACCTATAATTAGATTTATAAGTTAATGCAAAAACGGTCTTATGAGAAGTTTACACGTTTGCATACAATGCGAGTGCAAGTAAGGCCTCCCTATATAGTCTACACTATACAGCATTCTTTGTCGTTTGATTAAACAGAAACAACAAGGCAATTATATATTACATTCTGAATCAAATTATAATCTTTGTGTGCCCTTTGTTAGAGTTAAGCTTGGTGAAACATCCTTCAAATATGTCGCAGCCTCAGATTGGAATTTGCTCCAGACTGAGTTGAAGCTAAAAGATCTGGTGACATTTAGTCATTTTAAAATTTTACTACATCATTTTGAGAGTAAATTAATGGTGTGTAATTGTTTTTGACTGGTTGTATGTTTTATGTTTTTTATGTGACTTTTTATGTATAACTGTACATGCAAACAGAGCTGCCTATCTTGGCCAGGACAGGACATTTTAATCTCAGTGAGTTTTTCTCCTGGTTAAATAAAGGTAATAATAATAATAATTAGTAGAGATATTTTTTATATTATATTTTTAATTCTTTAAGAAACCTTTAGTTTAGGACAATTACAATTTGTTCAGTAAACCAATAAAAAAAAAGAAAGCATTTTTATATTTAGTGTTCCTCCCCGAACTGTCAGCTTTGTGTACTGTTACACCCCTATTATTAATGCAATCTTAAAATCAAAAGGTGTATATGTTAATTATTTAATGCATTGTTAACTTGCATGAACAATGACTATAAATTTAATTAACTAGCTTTGAACTATAATTTATTAAGCAAGGTCAACAACTATTAATAAACACTGTAAAAAATTAAATAAAATAAATAAATAAAAAGAAATCACTGTTAGATCATGTTGGTCAATACATTAAATAACGTTAACAAATTAGATCTTATTGTAAAGTGTTACTGAACTTATAAGCTCTTAAACCTTTACTAGCACCAAAATTAGGACCAAAAGGTTTATTCTAAAATCTTGTTCCAGCATTAGTGAAAGAAAAAGAAAAAAAGAAAAAAAAACTGAAGAACTCCAAAGGCACACAGAATTGTTTGTCACCAACTCTTTTCAAGTTGTTTGGAAAGTGCTGTTTATGTCAATGTCCGAGAAGTTCTCCATCAGTAGGAAACTGGCGCACCATCTCTCCACAGTAGATGTGAATGGACATGTTCCAAAGAGGCAGGAAAGAAAAAAAAGATATACCTTGAGGAAAGAAAAAGAAAACGCAAAGAAAAAACTTGTTTATAAAACAGATCTATCCATTATTATAATTGGCTCAATTAAATTAAAACGATAGATGTACAGTTTATATTCACACAGCAGTATCTGTATGAAAAAAAGAAGAAAAAAAAGAAATAGCCATAAGAGGGATCATAAAAATGAGCATGTTGTCTCTTTTTTATCTAGTACTGCCCTGATGAAGCAGTTTATTCTGCATGGTGTGTGTAAGCTTTTGACCACACCTGCATCCCCTATGTGATGAATTACCTCAGTCGTCAGGGTAGAATGATTGGAGAGGTTCCTTCACGTATCCCACTGAGCACATCATCTTCACTGACACTGGGCTTTAAAAATAGAGAACATTTTAATAATGGCGATCACATTCCGATTTAATAAATTATTATAATGCAATCTTAGATACATGAATATGAATAATACAATCTTAGATACATAGGAAACATGATTAACGTTAATTCACCTCTCGAGTCCATAGTGCGTCTATCCTATCTGCGCTTAAACTAAATAACTGCACCGTAATAGAGAGCTACCATGTTACGGTGAAAATGTAAAATCAAGAGAGCTTATATCAAGATATACTTACTTGACTCGTTATTTGTAGCATATAATGTCTCATCTGTAATGATCCAAACGGTTCGCTCCTCTGTTGTCTGCTCTCTTCAGCTTCATTTCCTCACGCATCGCGATGACGCAATCATGGCGGACCGCGCATTTTTCAAAATCATGACGTAGTATTTTTGGCGCATGCGCATTGAAATATTAAGTATAAATATAAAATAAGATATTTCGTGCATTAAATGTTGATTATAAATGACGTATTAATTATCCATTTCTGTTCAGGTTGTTCTAACACACTGTGTAGTTGGACTGTATTTCAGTGAACTTGACTCATTCACCTAACTAAAAGTCAATCATGTTTACAGTGAGTCTGATTAAAATGAAATGTAGCCTATTTTAACTGAATTTTAATGCAAATTAATTTGGTTTAGATTTGTTCAACTTTTTCTTGCAATTAATGCAATTAAATGTGTGTTTAATCGCCATACAACAACATAATATTTAAAGTAGGTTATTCTGTACACAGATGGAAAGTAGCCTACAGTACATTAGGCAACTCCTCTCATAAAGATTGACAATGTCAAATTATGTAGAAAACTGACACTTGTAGTTGAGTTCATAGGAGCTAGTTATAACATTTCAACAGTATGTTGTACTGGAGTGTAAGCGAGTGAAATTTTGAAGAAAAATACATTAACCAATGTAAATTTGGACAACTAATAAAAAAAAAAAAAAAAAAATCATTTATTTTCCATGTGCTTTGTCATTAGTAAAATAAGTGTACTTTATGAAACAAACTCATAATTAAAATGGTTTAAGTAAATTTAGGTGTAGACATTATTGCAAGGTGCATTTTTAAAAAGCGCACTTAAGTGTGTTTATAAATATTGTCATGAAAGTGTACTTTCTTTAAGTGAAAATTAACTAGATATTATTACAAAACGCACTTATTAAAAGTGCACTAAAGTGTGTTTATAAATATTGTCATGAAAGTGTACTTTTTTAAAGTACAAATTAATTATATATTATTACAAAGTACACTTATTATAAGTGTACTAAAGTGTGTTTAGAAATATTGTCATGAAAGTGTACTTTTTAAAAATACAAATTAATTAGATATTATTACAAAGTGAATTTTAAAAAAGTGTACTTAAGTGTGTTTAGAAATATTGTCATTAAAGTGTATTCTCTTTAAGTACACTTAAGTGGCACTTAATTTTAATTATATCATATTATCTACAAGTGCAGTTTTTAAAAAATATACTTTAAATATATTAAGTGCACAAAAAATACACTTTCAATACAATTAAGCACACTTCTTTTTCACAAGGGGAGCGCACTGGCATACAGCGGAATATCTAGCGCAGCGTCACACCAGTCTGCGTCGCTCACATGCTCTGATGAAAAGGTGGTCAGTGTCCTAAGCGTGGCGGTCGAGTGCGAATGCCGTGTGATTTTCGAATCTGAAACCAGTGCATTTCATTTGAAATGTGAGTGTCACGATATCATGTGGAGTCACTGTCGCCAGTACCCCGATGTGGGTAGGGTTGCACTGAAGTGACGCCCCCTGACTCGAGCCATGATTTTCTCTAAATAGAACAAATTGATTATACATTATCAACCTACAGCATACTTTCACAAGGAAGAAAAAGGAAAAAATCTGTCTGTCCTGTCTGTCGTGCGGCTCTTTTTTTTTGCTGTGGCTGATCTAAAAAATAAGTTTTGTAGTAAAACTACTTTAAGTAGCTAAGTTACATTCAAGCTACCCTTATGAAAAAGTAGCTACACTCCTTTCAAAAAGTCGCTAGCTATATTGAAACTACTTCATTCTTCTTCTTCTTTTACAATGAGATTTTCAGGGTATCCGCGGGGTCTTGAAAAGTCTTAAAAGGTGATAAATCAATTTTGGGAAAATTAAGACCCTTATAAAGTATTAAAAAGTCTTATCACGGCTTTATAAAGTCTTAAATTTTGAAAGTATTTTGTTCAAGCTTTGTCAAAAGAGTTTGACTCCAAAAAGTATTTATGAATATATTTATTTTCATCCCCATAAGTATTAAAAAACAACGGGGCGCTCAGTCTGAGATCGGCTCGGAGCGCGCGCGCCAGGGATGGACATCAGCACCGCCACCAGCCAAATGCGGCTGATTTAGAGTTGTGGCGGGTAAACTCGCTTCACCTACCGAGCTGTTTCACCTCTTTGTAAACTTTATTCAATGCATGCGAGTGCTGCCGTATGTGCGCATATAACCAGTCGTTTTCTCCGTCGTCGCTCGGGTGAAGACGCGCTGTGAGAAGATCTGACGCTGTGCATCATCCGAGAGCGCGGGCTCGTCTCACAGCGCGCAAATATTGAGTTCTCTTTCAAGTCTTGCGCTTAAACGGACAAACTCACACAAGAAGTATGTCAACATGTCCATCTTGATGAGTATCCTAGCAGACATAGTCTGAATATGCCTTAAGTGAACTGTATAGTATGCACAGTCGAGAAAGACGAGCATATCCCTGCATCAGGTCTTAAAGGCGCAGTAGCCTTTACTGCTGCCTGAGTGATGTCCTTATATTTAGTTTGACATATTTAGTTTCACAAAATTGGGCTACGATAGAGATTTTAAGTCTACATTCGACTACAACTGTTTATTAAAGGTTTGTTTGCCGATTAGAACTTGAAGGTCTTAAAATATGTTGAGAAGGTCTTTAAAAAGTCTTAAAAAGGTATTGAAATTAACTTCAGGATTCCTGCATATACCCTGATTTTGTTACAAATACCTGAATAACTCTTAATGAAGAATGTTGTAATATTTGGGGTTCCAAGCAACATAATGCAATGTAATTATAATTTCACAGAGTATGGGGTGAATTCGGGTTTATTTGAACACTTTTTCCCAGTCATTTCAATGGAAAAACTGTCAGAATTATTGCAAAAATTCTGAAATATAGCCTATATCTCAAACTGGCCGTCAAAGTGCAAAATGGCTACAAATTTAACATCAGTGCAAGAACAAAATGTATGCAACTTAAATGAGATCCTCAGGAGTCAGGATTAGGCTAAAGATGCAGGTTACTCACAGCACATGCAGTGATGAAGCGCGAACACAACCGCTCTGAGACTCCAGTCATGAGCTGCTCGCGTGCGCATTGCTTGACTATTTATTTTCGTTACGAATTGTTTCGTTAAAAAATGGACATTTAAGTCCACATGTCATGAAACCAAAAAACTCTGCTTCTAATCACAGGTCGAGAGCTGTTATTCCAACCAACTTCGTGATGCAGTTTGCAAACGTTTGTTGGAACAATGTTTCGGGAAACACCGACTCGGTTAACGTTAATGATGGGACTTGCGACCATAGTTAGCTAGCGACGCTTTCGCGCTTCGCTCGTTGCTCGTTCTCGTCAGAACTCAAACGGACTGTAGCTTTTGGTCGCGCTACACTTATTTATTTGCACATTTATCTTGAACCCCCTCACCGAAAGCATAACTAATCGATTACGATTAGTAATCATTAATCTATCAATTAGATGATTATGATTACGAGTGGCTCATCAGGTAGATCTATAGATAAACTTATCTTTCAGGCATTTGACCGACAGGGTTGACTCTTCAGCATGAGAAATCAGGGGAAATGTTAAACTATTTTTTATCAGTTAAACAAGATTTAACTCATTTTTTAAAGTCAGTTTAACATAAGTTGAAATAGCTTAAACATCCAATTGTACTGCAAAAGTTCAAAATTTGCCTTATTTTACAATGTTGGTATGAATGCTAGTAAGCGTTATTAGCGCAATTTGGACCCTAAACTAAAGTGTGAACATTTTTCCCATAGGCTACGCTCACTGTGTGCTAACCCCCTAAAATGACAATCCTATAAACGTCCCTGATATGAACAGCCATCAGCAGGGGCACTAATGCGATCACTTATATACTGCTACGTGCTACAAAAAAACAAAAACTGTGATTGGTCCCCGGATTTCAGGAATCAAATCGCGGCAGAATGGCTAGCAGAAAACGTAAGGAGAAAGGTGGATGGGAAGAAGTTAAAGAAGAACCCAAGTACAGTGTAGTACATAGTACACCATAGTACAGTGTCTGCTGCGCACGGCTAGGGGCGAATGGCCGGATGTGGGCCTATTTGGGAGAAAGTCCAGGGCTGTTTTTTAGCCCCAGTCCGTCCCTGTCCAGCTGTGTTGTTTGGTTTAATGATGGTGATGTTCAAGCAGTCTCACGGTATAAAAACAGAACTCAACAAAATCAACAGAAAACCGTACCGATCTGAGTCTCTTTCATGCCGTAACGCTTATTCAGATCTGCTTCTCCTTCTCCCAAACGTTTACATATTAACATGTAAAAGTAGACACAAATTATTTTATACATTTCTCACGTCTGTGCTTCAAGTATTGTGAGACGGCAGAACATCCTTTTTTCTTTATTTAACAAAAAGAAAGACTTTTTCTCGTATTGTACTAAAAAATAAAATAAAAATTGTACTACGCACGGTTTAAACCAATTAACGGTAAGCTTTTAGGCGAGTAAGCTTCCGTATTATACATTGAATAACTGTGATCTAAACTTACATTTACACTAAAATACCATTAAATTTACAGTTTTGGAAGTGAAAAAGTCATTGTGTAATTTACAGTGAAAAACCGTAAACTGATATTCCCAGAATTGCCTGCAGGACACTTCACATTTGATGTATTTTCATTGAAATTACTCTTTTTTTTCTTAGTTTTTTTCTAACCAGTTATGTTCATTAGGGTTTAATGTTAAATTTAATGTTGTTAAATTAATGTTTATTGCATTTTTAAAGTGTCATGGGCCAGTGTTTAGTGTTTGTGTGAATCACACTGGGCACCTTTGATATATTAGCGTTATCCTCCTGAGCTTTGATTCGTCATGTGACTCTCATCTCCACTGTGATTGGTTGTCAGTGTATATCAAAGGTACATCACAGATATTAGCATTTCAATAGCTTGGTAATTCAACACTATTTCAGTCAATGAAATACAGTTATTTACTGTAAATTTAACTTACATCTTTAAAACCTTAAATGTTGCTAGTTTATTTCTTACGGTGAAGTTCTGGCGACCACAGCTGCCGTTTGTTTTACCGTAAATGTTATGGGGATTTTTTACAGTGAACTCTTAGGTCGACCTCTTGTATTGAGCCGTTGATTCAGGGAACAGTGATTATTTAACACACACTCCACTCCAAACGCCGTCTTCATTTCAAAAATACATTTAGTTTATTAAACACAGCCAAGCATTTCTAAATTCAGTTCATATTTCAAGAAATTAAAATCCAAGCCAAAATAACAAAGTGCTCAAAAAACTGTAATCACCCTGCCACAGATTATTTTTATGCTTTTCTTTTTCTTTTTATTTTTATTTTATGAAAGTTGTAGTTTACTGACCCATGCTTGAGACGGTCACACCACAGGACAATTCTGAGATTGGGCTCAAAAATATAAAGAATCAAAAGACAAAGCAGTTTTTATAACAACAGGTCCATAAGACAAATAAATGTTTAACCATTTACTGCATTTTAAATTATGACAATACTAATTATATTCATTTGTATCATATCACATCAATAACCCATTGATCTGGAAGCAGAATCAGATTTAACTGGGATTTTCTGCTGTAATAATCAGTTTAACTGGTAAGATCCTCAGAGGAGTTGTGCAGAGATTATATAAGAATGGAAAGACAGTCTCAGTGAAGGACGTCCTGAATGTGAGTAAATGTGTGTTAGTTACAGGATCAGAGAATGACACTGTTCCTCTGTCATAGTCCAGCTGAACTCTCACACGCTGAAGCTTCACTTTAACAGGAAAGGCAGTGAAGGGTTGATCTGGGGATTGAGAGCAGTATTTGCTGTTCCAGTACCCCACACACCAGACTTTGGACTTAAAGAAATCCAGTCCCTTCCTCTGGTTTGATGCTGTGGTTATTCCGAGAGTCCAGCGTGTATTTTCACCGACCTCCACATCCCAGCAGTGTGTTCCTGAGTTAAAGCCCTCAGATCCCAGGACACACAGACACCAGTCAAACCTCTCTGGATTATCAGGAAGTGTTTTATCTCCATCACTGTCCGACACACACACACTGGTCAGATCAGACGAGAGTGTGAGACGAGGATGTGCTGTGTTTGGATCAAGAGTCAACGGAGCTGCAAAGAGAAGAACATCAGATTACAGGATGAAATATGATCAGAAATGTAAATATAAAACACATATAAAGACTTTCTATAAATCCTGCTATCATGACAAATATTATTATTATTAATATAAAAGTTTTTGTTATTACTGTAAATATATATTAAATTATTATGGGATATCCTTCAACGCTTTCAGAATCTTTTCTTATTTAAATGATATTGTTTCTATATTTTTCAGATATATTTCTATAGACAGCATATTTATTAATCAAAAATGTATTATTTTATTCATCAAAATAAACAGAAACATGTTCAAACTTTGCTAAAGTGATTGTTTTGAACAGGTATTAAATAAAACATTATTTTAGCTAAAGTATTTGTATTAATACTGTGCCTTTTGCCCCATGCGTGGCCCTCGACACCTCATACATTTTAAATATTTTTAATAAAATAAACCACTTTTATGATTTATTTTCACACAAAATCTGTTGCTCCATAAATGTTCAATACAAACCTGAATATTTTTCTGTATATCATACACTATAGGCAGGGCCGGATTGAGACTCATTTTCAGGCCTGGAGTTTCATGCCTTAGACAGACTACATTAAAATAATGATTCCAACCTCAGAATATAAATCTGCATAAGGTACACTATTCTCTAGAGCCTTAAGTTATAAATCTTTGTATTTTTGAAAAATATAATTTTCAATTCAGTGCAAAAACAGTAGCTTAAGTTTTGCTTCACGGTGAAGATTTATTAGAACCGTAAATAACAGGACAGTATCAATCTCTTTTTTTTAAAGTATTAGTATTCATAAATATCCAAACATTGAAATGAAGAAAAGATTTTTAGTTTTTTTTGACAAATTTCGGTAACGCTTTAGATTACGGCCCGGAAAGTACTGCATAATTAAAGTGAATTTACAGCATAACTTTCGGTAATTATAGTGTAACTATAAAGTAAGTATATGGGAACAATATGTAATATTGGGGGAATAAAGGGGTAACTATCAGGAAAATGTACAAAGTATTTATACTGTAAGTATTTTTTAATTAAGGGGTAATTATACTGTAAGTATTCTTTAATTAAGGGGTAATTATACTGTAAGTATTTTTTAATTAAGGGGTAATTATACTGTAAGTATTTTTTAATTAAGGGGTAATTATACTGTAAGTATTTTTTAATTAAGGAGTAATTATACTGTAAGTATTTTTTAATTAAGGGGTAATTATACTGTAAGTATTCTTTAATTAAGGGGTAATTATACTGTAAGTATTTTTAATTAAGGGGTAATTATACTGTAAGTATTTTTTAATTAAGGGGTAATTATACTGTAAGTATTTTTTAATTAAGGGGTAATTATACTGTAAGTATTTTTTAATTAAGGGGTAATTATACTGTAAGTATTTTTTAATTAAGGGGTAATTATACTGTAAGTATTTTTTAATTAAGGGGTAATTATACTGTAAGTATTTTTTAATTAAGGGGTAATTATACTGTAAGTATTTTTTAATTAAGGGGTAATTATACTGTAAGTATTTTTTAATTAAGGGGTAATTATACTGTAAGTATTTTTTAATTAAGGGGTAATTATACTGTAAGTATTTTTTAATTAAGGGGTAATTATACTGTAAGTATTTTTTAATTAAGGGGTAATTATACTGTAAGTATTTTTTAATTAAGGAGTAATTATACTGTAAGTATTTTTTAATTAAGGGGTAATTATACTGTAAGTATTTTTTAATTAAGGAGTAATTATACTGTAAGTATTTTTTAATTAAGGGGTAATTATACTGTAAGTATTTTTTAATTAAGGGGTAATTATACTGTAAGTATTTTTTAATTAAGGAGTAATTATACTGTAAGTATTTTTTAATTAAGGGGTAATTATACTGTAAGTATTTTTTAATTAAGGGGTAATTATACTGTAAGTATTTTTTAATTAAGGGGTAATTATACTGTAAGTATTTTTAATTAAGGGGTAATTATACTGTAAGTATTTTTTAATTAAGGGGTAATTATACTGTAAGTATTTTTTAATTAAGGGGTAATTATACTGTAAGTATTTTTTAATTAAGGGGTAATTATACTGTAAGTATTTTTTAATTAAGGGGTAATTATACTGTAAGTATTTTTTAATTAAGGGGTAATTATACTGTAAGTATTTTTTAATTAAGGGGTAATTATACTGTAAGTATTTTTTAATTAAGGGGTAATTATCCATGTAGTTACGGGGTAAGGATGTGCGGGCTGTAAATTAAAGTGGCTCTTGTTTCATGTAATTACAGGGGTACAATAAAAACACAAATACAATCTGATATCACTCAGAAACATTTATTTAAAAAATGAAAAATCAATAAATTCATCAATAAATTGTATGAATCCTTGCCAAACCGCATGGATGCAGTCCTTCAAGCTCATGGAAGTCATACAAGATATTACATTTGGATCTCACAGCACCACAACTTAATTTGCTGACATATTTTTGTATTTGCAGTAAATTTGTTCAATTTCTGTATAGGCGATAAAACTTTTGTCTTGCCAAAATTTGACCTTTCTGTCTTGATTAAATGATAAATATTTTTTCTGTGAAAATTATTTATTTCAGTGCATTAAACATCATTTGGGAGGGTTTTAGCTTTTCATATGAGCTATTTCTAACACCAATTAATTAATTAAAAGTCAGGTTAATATCAGGTATTTCTAGAAAATAGATAAGCGACAAGACTTTTGTCAGGGACTGTATGTTGTTATTTTTCTTACAAACACTCATCGTTTAACTTCAGAAGACATTGATTCATCCATTGGGATCGTATGGATTACTGTAGTTATTGCTGTATTTGCTGTTTAATGCCTTAACTCTTAGAAACCCAAATGAGTTTTAATTAGCAGAGATTATTTATTTATCTGTGTTCATCTGAGGAAATAAAGTCGTATACATCTCGGATTGCATGAGGGTAAAAAACGAGTAAACGATGAGGATATTTCTGCACGCACTGTATTTTCAGTGTAACAGTTACAGAATACTAGCTAGACATGTGGGATCCTTCTTAAGATTCATCTGTGGCAAGGAAGAAAAAGAAGAGGAACAAGAGGAGGATGAAGCCAAGCAAGAGAAATGAATGTGCTCTAAATCTGTTTTTTAAAAAAAAAGTTTTTATTTTTCATTTTTTAAATAAATGTTTCTGAGTGATATCAGATTTTATTTGTGTTTTTATTGTACTTACCCTGTAATTACATGAAACAAGAGCCACTTTAGTTTACAGCCCGCACATCCATACGTACCCCGTAATTACACGGATAATTACCCCTTAATTAAAAAATACTTACAGTATAATTACCCCTTAATTAAAAAATACTTACAGTATAATTACCCCTTAATTAAAAAATACGTACAGTATAATTACCCCTTAATTAAAGAATACTTACAGTATAATTACCCCTTAATTAAAAATACTTACAGTATAATTACCCCTTAATTAAAAAATACTTACAGTATAATTACCCCTTAATTAAAAAATACTTACAGTATAATTACCCCTTAATTAAAAAATACTTACAGTATAATTACCCCTTAATTAAAAAATACTTACAGTATAATTACCCCTTAATTAAAAAATACTTACAGTATAATTACCCCTTAATTAAAAAATACTTACAGTATAATTACCCCTTAATTAAAAATACTTACAGTATAATTACCCCTTAATTAAAAATACTTACAGTATAATTACTCCTTAATTAAAAAATACTTACAGTATAATTACCCCTTAATTAAAAAATACTTACAGTATAATTACCCCTTAATTAAAGAATACTTACAGTATAATTACCCCTTAATTAAAAAATACTTACAGTATAATTACTCCTTAATTAAAAAATACTTACAGTATAATTACCCCTTAATTAAAAAATACGTACAGTATAATTACCCCTTAATTAAAAAATACTTACAGTATAATTACCCCTTAATTAAAAAATACTTACAGTATAATTACCCCTTAATTAAAAAATACTTACAGTATAAATAATTTGTACATTTTCCTGATAGTTACCCCTTTATTCCCCCAATATTACATATTGTTCCCATATACTTACTTTATAGTTACACTATAATTACCGAAAGTTATGCTGTAAATTCACTTTAATTATGCAGTACTTTCCGGGCCGTAATCTAAAGCGTTACCCAAATTTCTTATGTCATTTCACTTGTCTAGTAAATGTTTCTTGAATTAAGAATATTTAGATATTTAAACTGGAAAACAATTCAGTGATAATGTTTGCTTATTCACACACTATGGTACAATAGCAGTAAGAGCTACAGTAAGAGCTAATCTCTTCACAACTGGGTTCTCGCTCGCTTTCTGACACTAAGTGAAGTTCGTTACATTTATTTCTCAACACAAATACCCCCTTTTTACAAAGCTTTCAAATCAAGTCACTCAGTTTCATGAATGTATTGCTGAATCATCAGGTCATCATTATTATCTCAGGGCATGTTTCATTGAGCAGGGCTCTTCCTATTAGTTCTTCTGAATGACAATCCTACCTGCCCATTCGGGTGTGTTGGGCTCATGACTGGAGCTTGGTAACGTTACTGGGCCTTGCTCTTCACTATTAGCAGCAAAACGGACTAGAGGCGGCTGCTGCTGAAGAGCTAAGAAAAAGTTTGATACATGAACGTGGTTTGCAGACAGCATTGTTTTGCGCGGTCGCATCTTGCACTGCTCCTAACTACCTTCACGTGATAATTACTTACCGGCCTCGTCGTCATCATTTGTTTTTTTGAGTAACAATGTGAACAGCTTAGAACATTTGGCCGCGTCAGTTTCCAGAGCCTTCTTATTTATTTTTTAATTCTGGCCTTTTCACAGCCGTCTTTGCGCTTCCTATTATTTATTAGAAATATGATCAGAAATGTAAGTATAAAACATATAAAGACTTTCTATAAATCCTGCTATCATGACAATGGTCTGTCAGTTTCTGTCAGAATGGATTGAGGCTTCAGGTTTAATATCATATTCAATAAACACTATTGTATCCTAATACATAAGCAGAGACCATGAGGAACAGACTTCTGTAGTCATTATGAGTTCACTGTATGATCTGATGATCTTCTGAAATACAGTTCAGATTCACTCAGAAACTCCAGTGATTATTAAATATATTTCTATCAGATGTTAATGTTGTGTGTGTTTCTATCTGAAGGATGTTTTGCGCTGGTGTCAGATCTGCTGAGACTCACTGTGTTGGACAGTTTCCAGCATCTTCTTCCAGACTCTGGACCGCAGGTTACCCAGATAACGGGACACATCAATCAAAGCTCCAGAACTCATCCGTGGATCCGGCTGTGGGATCTGGACTCTGGAGGAACATTCAGGAGTCAGAACTGCAGTGAATTTGAGCTCAGATCCACTGAGAGAAGAGATACGAGCAGCTCACTCACCTTTCCATTGAGGCGTTAAAGTTCTGGAAAATATAGAGTTTGAAAACATGTTAATATCTTATCAAACACTCTCATTGTCAGTGAGGCTCAAGTTGTTTTATGCTCAAAGAATGAAGCCAGATTGATTGGTCACCTTTAGAAACGAGACGTCATTGGCTTTCATCATCTCCTCCATGTCTCTGATTGTGTGTGAAAGAGCTGAGATGTGTGTGTTCATCTCCTCCAGCTTCTCCTTCATCCTCTGCTTCTTCTGCTCCTCTTCCTCCCTCAGTGCAGTGATTGTAGCTTCTTCTTCGTCTCTGAGAAACTGATGAAGCTTCTCAAACTCTTCTTTAATCTGACGCTCTGTGTGCTCAGCTTGAGACTGAAATCACATCACATTCACTTCAGTCAGCTCTGTGTGAACACACACTCCACTAATGTCAATAATAAACTGTGTGTGTGAATGTTGAGTGTTTAACTCTTTACACATCCTCACCTCGATGTGTTGGATTGTTTTATCACACTCTCCTTTCATTTCTTCTCCATGTTTGAGCTTGTTTTGTAAGGACGTCAGCGCTGTATTAAATTCCTCCTACAGGTTAAGATGAAAATCTGTGAAACTGATGAAGCTTTAAGAGGTTTAAACATTGTGTGTCTGGATGTTTTTATTGTTATATTAATATTTTTATGCTGAATGTGTTAATCTCAGAAGCATTTGTGCCTGACAATGGCAGGACATATATCTTTAAATGATTTAACTGCAAATGATGAACATCAAGAAATCACCAAACAAATGTGTTTTTTGGCAATGGCCAATTCTTAATTATTATATCCATGCAGTTGTAAATGTGTGGTTGTACAAATGCAAATGCAGGAACTGAAAGTACACTATATTGCCAAAAGTTTAGGGATGTCTGCCTCTACATGCACATGAACTTTAATGCCATCCCATTGTTAATCCGTAGGGTTTAATATGGAGTCGGCCCACCCTCTCTAACAGCTTCAGCTCTTCTGGGAAGGCTTTCCTCAAGGTTTAGGAGTGTGTTTATGGGGATTTTTGCCCATTCTTCTAGAAGCTCATTTGTGAGGTCAGGCACTGATGTTGGACGAGAAGGCCTGGCTCTCAGTCTCCGCTCTAATTCATCCCAAAGCTGTACTATCGGGTTGAGCTCAGGACTCTGTGCAGGCCAGTCAAGTTCCTCCACACCAAACTCCTCATCCATGTCTTTATGGACCGACGCTTTGTGCACTGGAGCGCAGTCATGCTGGGACAGGAAGGGGCCGTCCCCAAACTCTTCCCACAAAGTTTGGAGCATGAAATTGTCCAAAATGTCTTGGTATGCTGAAGCATTAAGAGTTCCTTTCACTGGAACTAAGGGGGCCAAGCCCAACCCCTGAAAAACAACCCGCATCATAATCCCACCTCAATCAAACTTTACACTTGGCACAATGCAGTCAGGCAAGTCCTGGCGATCACCTAACCCAGACTCGTCCATGTGATTGTCAGACTGAAGCGTGATTGGTCGCTCAGAGAACACGTCTCACTGCTCTAGAGTCCAGTGGCGGCTGCTTTACTCCACTGCATCCCACGCTTTGCATTGCTCTTGGTGATGTAAGGCTTGAGCTGCTCGGCCATGGAAACCCATTCCATGAAGCTCTCTCCGCTGTTCTTGAGCTCATCTGAAGGACACAGAAGTTTGGATGTCTGGAGCTATTGACTCTGCAGAAAGTTTGTAACTTCTACACACTGTGACCCTCAGCATGTGCTGACCCCGCTCTGGGATTTTATGTGGCCTAACAGTTTGTGGTTGAGTTGCTGTTGTTCTCAATCGCTTCCACTTTGTTATAATCCCACTAACAGTTGAGAGTGGAATATTTAGTAGTGAGGAAATGTCAGGAATGGACTTATTGCACAGGTGTCAGCCTATCACGGCCCCACGCTTGAGTTCACTGAGCTCCTGAGAGCGACCCATTCTTACACTAATGTGTGTAGAAGCGTCTGCAGGCCGAGAGCTTGATTTATACTCCTGTGGCCATGTCTACTAGGCTATTGTATACACAAATAGTATGTGTGTCTGTTTAGCACTGTATTTATCACATGAAATGAGAGACATTTGTCTTACCTTGTAAGATGAAACCACTTCCCTGATGGGTCTGAATGTGTGTTTGGCGTGTTTCTCTGAGTCTCTGCACACGACACACACAGGCTGTTTGTCCTCCAGACAGAAGAGTTTGAGTTTCTCACTGTGTAAACTGCAGATCTCCTCAGACTCTGATGAGCGCCTCTCATTTCTCTCCTTTATCAACGATTCACACAAGTTTTTTAACGTGAGATTAACTGGAGGATTACTTTTTGAGGATCTTCTCCTGCAGACGGGACACTCCTGAGTTTCCTGAGTTTTCCAGAACTGTTGTAGACACTCTTTACAAATACTGTGACTACAGGACAGAAAAACAGGAACCTTGAAGATTTCATAGCAAATAGGACAAGAAAGCTCTTCAGCAGATTTTGAATCCATTTCCTCGTCTTGTAAAAGATCCGATAATCTACAATTTACTTTCACTTTCTAATCTTTGCTTTGAAAAGTTAATAATTACAATAAAAATCTAATTCAGAAACACACAATAATCCTAATATAAAGTGTCCTCCTCTGTTCTTCACAGCTCTGACTCGTTTCAGCTTTCAGTAAAAACGAAAGTAAGAAATAATAAGACCAGTCTCTTCCTGGTAGGGTTTGTAAGAGGGTGGAGTTTCTGGGGTTACATAAACCACTAAATCTAGTCACAAGTTAGACATTTTTTTTCTTTTTATACTTAATAATGTTAAATCAGTTACATAAATGTGTACATTGACATAATTTGATACCAAAAACCCAAAACTGATTGTCCTTTGATGAACTGCTAGTGTCTCTAATATAAGACTGTCTCATCCTCCAGCTGTAGAGCTCATGATCTCCACTAGGGGGCTCTCCTCCAGACTCTTGTGCTGTCTTATCATGGACTACATTACCCATAACCCACTGCCTGGACTCATTATGCTCGATTATTCAGTTGTGTCTCATTAAAATAAACGGGGATTGGTTGACCGGGCCATAGGAGTTCGGAACAGTGCTGCGTTCCGGTTCGTTTTTATTACCCCCTTCACTTGCTAACTTCCCTCCATCTCGTTCACTCGGATGTGCGTCATTGCTTGCGTTGTACGAGTCCCCACTACTGGTGGAAACTTTGCAATGGACTGAACTGGAACATCCTAAACCCTTGATCACTTGGAATCCACTGTGGAGTTGATTTTTTATTTTATTTTTCCTTTACGAAATTGTTTATTGCAGCATTCTATATGTATATGGATGTGTTTAGGTTGTTTTAAATGTTTTAAAAACTATCATAGAGTTGTTTGTGGTAGGGTTAATTAATCGCGATATGCGGTGATGTCACAATCGCGTTGCATTGTGGTATATGAAGCTGCCTGAAGTGTACATATGAAGAAGACTCGCTCCCTCGGTCAAAATCGAAGGAGCAAGGGTCTGTCCATATAAACTTCCTTTGTCCACTTCATGAAGTGAGACTCACTTCAAAATGGCGGCGGGGATTCCTCCAAGGGGGAAGTGCTGAGGGAAGTTCGCAAGTGCGTGTCTTAAAGTGGAGTGGAACGTAACACAGGTCGATTCTGTGGTTGGCAAACAAATGGATTGTGAGTGGAGCAAATGATGGAAGGAAGTGACGTAGATAGTAGAAGGGATTTGGATATGGAAGGAGAAATGTTTGATCGAGGTAAGGAGGGATCTAGAAATGGTAATTGGACAGTAGTAGAAAATAGGAAACAAAAGAAAAAATGGAGTCCTATGCCAGGTACGGATAGTGAAAGAGAAAACGGGGCAACTAGAAAAAAGGAAGCATATAAAGTACTGATGAAATTTACTTCAGAATCGGTGAGTGCAATAAACACATTAAAACAAACTAAAGCACTGAAGGAAAAGTTGGGAAAAACTGTCAATGCAAAGATGTTGAGAGATAACCGAATGTTACTACAACAAAAAACAGCAATAGGATTAAAATCAATGATGGGTCAAAAATCTGCTCTATAGTGGAAGAAAAGAAGTGGATAAGAGGAGTGATTTCAGGAGTACCTACTGATGTTTCTGATGAGACAATAAAAGCCAAACTTACAGAGGCATCAGTAAATAATTATAAAAGACTGAAATGTGTCAGAAATAAGGAAAGGATGGATAGTTTGTCACTTATGTTGCAATTTGATGAGGAGAAGTTACCAGCTAGAGTATTTCTTGGATGTGTGAGTTATATGGTACGGCCATATATTCCTCCACCGCTCACCCAACGTTCTCAGAACTTCGGCTAACATTCCCTACAAGTTTGGTTAATGTTCTGAAGAAAACATTTGAATGAATTTGAATTTTCCTATCCCGTTAAATGCAAACCAAGATATAATATTTTAACTGCAACATTCAAAGGATGT
Organism: Pseudorasbora parva; assembly: GCF_024679245.1. Taxonomy (NCBI): domain Eukaryota; kingdom Metazoa; phylum Chordata; class Actinopteri; order Cypriniformes; family Gobionidae; genus Pseudorasbora; species Pseudorasbora parva. Next base: position 3,554,241 of record NC_090182.1, read on the forward strand.
TTTAGTAATGTTTCTGAGGTAACAAGTTGTACAATGATCTTAAAAAAACATTGTCCCAAAGTTTCATAATAACAAAGGAAGAACATTCCCTCTGCCACATTAGGAAACTGTTTTGAGGATATCATTGAGCGATGAGATGTTGAATGTTCTTCTAATGTGACGACTTAACAAAATTAGAGCATTTTACTTGCAACCTTTTGAGTATATTTTGGGGATGTTCTTAAATTTACGTTTGTATAATGATCTTAATAAAACATTGTCCTAATGTTTCATAATAACAAAGGAAGAACATTCTCTCCGCCACTTTAGGAAACTGTTATAAGGAAATAATTGAGGCCGGAGATGTAAGAAAGCGTTCTGATGAGCCCCAAAAACTGGGGACCACTATAATCATCACCAACTTTCATCGTGATGTACCGCGACGGCCTTTAGGACAGAATCAATAAGTATCGGAGTGGGACTATCGGAAGAGCCTGTGGCAGGTTGACTCTTGAGGGAACTCTTGTAAAACTGTTTAACGATATCTCAGAACCTAGCCGTAGTTTTGAGAGTTCATCTTCCCGATAGGTCCATTTAGCTCATTGATGGACTCTGGGCCCGTATTTATCAAACATCATCAAATTACTCACAAGAACACTGCTAAGAATTAACTTAAGAGTAAAAAAATTCTTGGCTCAAAGCTGCGCTTAAATGTTAGTTATCAAGCATCCCAATCATACTTCAAGTGAAGTGTAGGACTAAATCTTAAGTGTCAGTCTTAAGCTTGGGACATACTCTGCAAGAACAAAGAGATGTGTTCGTTTTCTCGAGGTGGCAAGAACTAGAATAAAGTTCGTTCTGGCCAGTACATTCATACTTCATGAGAAAAGCAGGTGCGTAATCTACGTTTCTCCGCATTAACCAAGCCCACATTAAATATCTGACCAATCACACGATAGTTCTCGGACACCAGCAAGAAAAAAGTTCTGGTCAGGCGATGTGCCGAGAACAAGCTGCGAGAACTCCCAAACCAGGCCTGCGAGAACAAAATAACGTAATTGTTCTTGCGTTGTATGTTGAAGCCTTTAGAGTCGATTTAACACACTTTGCTGAGCCACAAACAGGATTTTTGCTGAATAGATGTCCTTATTGAAGAACTTTCTCAGATAAATTCCCATTGAATGGTGAAATTCCTTTACATTCAACACACATTTGACAATAAAGAATTTTCAAGACAATACATTATAATATACACATTAGAAATGAAAGATAATCACGTTTCCACCATGTCTTAATTAAAAGTTTTAAACTGGTGTGCTGTTAACTGACCCGTATACAGCCTAGATTTCATGATATAATCAGCCACCATGGACTCCAAAAGAAAACCAAACTGGCGGGAGGAAGAAGCGATCGCAGAATGTTATAAAAGGCAAGTTCAGTCCAGCAGCACTGACAAAGATTATGCCTGCTCTGTCCAAACGATACGTTTGATTATTGTTTGTCAAACATTTCAAAAACATTCTTCCTCTTCTAAAACGCATCTGTCTCCTCAGTGCCATCACAAGCCCCTACTGGCAACTCCTCACCACTTGAGAGACCTCTCGAGCGGTCTTAAAGCTGCTGTCCGTAACTTTTTTTGTGTTCAAGATTTACAAAAATTATATTATGAGAATGTACAACATGAAGCCATTTTCCAAACCGTGTTTTTGTCTTACACTGAATCATTATGGGACACTTATAATAAGTGTTTATATTGGGACTTGTTACGTCCCTATGTAGTCTAGGGTTAAAAGGACTTATAACAGAATAGCTGTTGGTGTGATGTGTGGAGGCAGCAAGGTTCAGTTCCCAACCCCAGAGCTTCTTAACAAGAGATAGACCTCAAAACAACTTGTGTGGAAAAAGAACAAGGACTTTTATTTCCAAACGGGAGGATTGAGGCTTCAAGAGGGGGCAAGGCCAAAACAACAAACATAAAACCTCTAACTAATCAGGAGAAAACTAACTAAACTCAAAAAGTTAAGAGAACAAAATACAACAGAAGTACACTGACTCCCTAACTAACTTAAACAGGAGAAAACAGAAAATAAAGAAATTGGCACCCACCTCTCTACTAATCCTTTCCCCAAATGATTAACAAAATAAAAGTGATAAACAAGAAGACGACAAGATCATTAAATACTAACAGATGATGACGTACAAAACAAAGGAGTTTACTTGTAGTAGGTGCCAGTTACCACAATAACTTTAACACAATACAAACTCAAGCAACAATGGTTCTCCTTTAAAGTAACAAAGATAAAGAAAGAAACTAATAAAGCTGATAGGGTTTGAGAAGCGAATCCTCCCAGAACAGCCCTCCTCCTCCTCCACGAAAAGTAACGCAGACAGCCCCTCATGGACAACTGCCCACACACACATAATAAACCATAAACAAAACTCACCGTAAAGTCCAGGCCTGGTCCTCTCTCGTCTTCCACTGTCTTTGCTCCTCCTTTTATACTCCCGTCACTCCTCCGTGAGATGAGACCGGTGTGTCGCGCAGCTGCCGCTCATTATCACTCGCCACCGGCCCGCTCTCACGTCCCTTGCCTCGCTGCTTGCCACAGCGGTATTCTCAGCTTTAAAGGGATCCCCTGGTGTTGAGACTTGTATGGCTTAATATAACATAAATGATGTCTCTTACTGAATTATGTAGTAGAAAACCCATGAAAGATCTACGTTATTTTAAAAAATCGATTTTATATTTGGACCATGGGCGGCGCCATTTTGTTTGTGTTCTAGGTTGATGACGTAGATTGGTTGAACTCCTCAATCAGCTGGCATTACCCGTGGCTATTTTTACCACAACGCAACTCGAAAATTGTTTCAGAGTTAAACAAAACAAATGAATTGCCTTGTAATTGTACTTAAAACACACTCAAACATACATGTGGACACAAACTCACCTACACAAGTCACAAACAGATCGGCGGCCGGGCACACACACCTGACAGACTGCGCTGTCTCAATCGAGATGTTGGGCTGCTCAGTCTCCACGACAGGGGCTGAATCCGAAATCGACCCCCTATACCTTGAAATAGGGCATTATTTGAAGGGACGGCCATTTGTAGTGTTGTCCGACACCATAGGGACATGTTCGAGTGCAGTCATTCAGTCTCACGCGCCGCAATAACGAGTGTACAGCCGATTTACAAACAGCTGTCCGACTTCACGCACTCGATCGTCTTCATTCACTCCTTCAAGTTGTATTAGTGAACAAAAGTAGCGAAAGTAATTTGTGTCTTAAAAGTGAAAGTTTAAAGATTGAGGTTAATTCACTGAGCTTGTGCTCAAACTTTAATGCACAAACCAATCCCATGCATCATCACCAAAACATCCTGCCTCTCTTCCTCACGTTAACTTATCCCATCATCCTACCTAGATATTTCCCTCTGCTGGATACATTAGGCATTACAGTTAATCTACTGCATATCAACAGTCTATCTATGATATCAACACAGGGAATAGTGATGTATGCGCGCACGCAGTGCGTGTGTGTTCGCGCCGATCTGTTCGCGCCTCATATGTGTGTGTGTGTGTGTGTGTGTGTGTGTGTGTTCGCGCCGATCTGTTGGGGTGTGTGTGAGTCTGTGTGAGCGAGAGAGTTTGTGTCCACATGTATGTTTGGGTGCGTGAAGTCGGACAGCTGTTGTAAATCAGCTGTACACTGCGGTGCAACGTGAGACTGAATGACTGCACTCGAACATGTCCACTATGATGTCGGACAACACTACAAATGGCCGTCCCTTCAAATAATGCCCTATTTCAGGGTATAGGGGGTCGATTTCAGATTCAGCCCCTGTCGTGGAGACTGAGCAGCCCAACACATCGATTGAGACAGCGCAGTCTCTCAGGTGTGTGTGCCCGGCCGCCGATCTGTTTGTGTAGGTGGGTTTGTGTCCACATGTATGTTTGAGTGTGTTTTAAGTACAATTACAAGGCAATTCATTGGTTTTGTTTAACTCTGAAACAATTTTCGAGTTGCGTTGTGGTAAAAATAGCCACGGGTAACGCCAGCTGATTGAGGAGTTCAACCAATCTGCGTCATCAACCTAGAACGCAAACAAAATGGCGCCGCCCATGGTCCAAATATAAAATCGATTTTTTAAATAACGTAGATCTTTCATGGGTTTTCTACTACATAATTCAGTAAGAGACATCATTTATGTTATATTAAGCCATACAAGTCTCAACACCAGGGGATCCCTTTAAGAAATTTGATGACTTGCTTTTATACTTAGGTTTGAAAGTAGGGGTAAATTTCATGAATTCTCAGCACTTAATAAAAATAAAAATGGCACTTTTAGGGTGCTTTCACACTTGGTTCGATTCCCTGGTCCAAACCCGAGTTCGTTTGCTCTTCCTGCCCCCGCTCGACTGTGTTCATATTATATTATTTGGGAACGAACCGGGGTTCATTTGCATCATCAAAGCAGCAGCTCTTTATCCGGTTGCTCAGTAACGACAGCGAGCGTGAAGGCGGCGAAATGTATAGCGTTGCTCCTGTCACTTTTCTGTTTGTTTTTGACTCTTTCACACCTGACCAAACGAACCGCACCAAAGAGGGAAACGAACTCTAGTATGATTCAGCCGAACTAAAGGAGGCAGGTGTGGAAGCTCCATTAGAAGCTCGATAAATACGAGCCCTGGTCTAGTCCTCGGTTCACTAATTGTGCTCATCTGACCCTCATGTGATCTGGTTCCTTTATATTGTGCTACCTTCCCTTGTGTCCTTGCTTTATAACCATTATAACATCTATAAAGACACCCTTCATGAATAAAACTTGCCTTGCTGGTTCGTTGCTTTTGTGTGTGTTTTTTTTATGATGTTTGAAATCCTCGAGCTCCCTGTCAGTCAGCGCTAGATTTCGTTTTCCTTGTCTGAGAATTTCCTTTTTGATTTATTCTTATTTTTCTTTGTTCCTGCATTTTTACCCGTGCCTCGTTCTAGTCTTTATTTTGTGATGTAGTTCTCCCTAACCTTACACTGTATTCCCCAACAGAACTTTTTAACCCAATAAAATTGCAGAGCTGTACTCAAAGCTGCAATATTGTTCAGGCACCCTAAAAGTTTTTAAGTTCACTAAAGTAGTTTCCCAGTTATTGATTATTTAGACAAGATTAGCTCTGAGTTTATGAGTAGAACTGACCCCCTCACTCATTTCGTTCAAGAGTGGATTGAAAAAACGTCTGACGTAATAATGACGAGCAACTTCATTGGAGGTTCATATCAACATGGCAAATTCAAATAACCTAAAACTTACACAAACCAACATAAAAAAGAGACATTCCAATGAATGGTGAATGAACTAGTATATGATCGATTGTGGCAGATGTAAATACACTTTGACATTGTACGACTAATTGTTTGCAAGGACTGATGCGCGCACCCGGATGTAGGCAGGCAACAACATCAAGGAGATCCACCATCAACAACATCAGCCTGCATGCAAACCGTAGAGCCTGCACACAAAGGTAAGAACAGGCCCTAATGTACTTAGTTTATTCATTTGTTTGCCGTCGTCCAGGCAGACCACAGCTGAAGTGTAGGCTTTGTGAGAGAGGCCTTTTGCGGCTAGCTGTATGTTTTAGCGAGTTAGCTAAAGTTTATTGTCTCAGCTGTCAGCCTGTTGTTGGACTACGTTACTTTAGTGCAGCGTTTCCCATCCCATTCATCTCACACCTGATGACGCATATTTAATATGGGTTGTAACTTGAAAATAATGCTTTATGTATCTGTCGATGGACACACGTGCTGGCTCCTCAGTGATACAACAGCGATAATAAAAGAAAAAAACGTGGGCCAAACGGTCTCTCTTTATAAACTGTGTTCAATGCATGCGAGTGCTGCCGTATGGCCAGTCATTTTACCGTCATAACCCCTACATTCGCCAGAAGACGCGAATGAGGACTCGCGCGCGCGCTGTGAGAACATTTCTCAAATATAGCGCGCAAATATTGAGTTCTCTTTCAAGTCTTGCGCTTGAACGGACAAACTCACACAAGAATAGTGGTGGAAATTTTGATTCTTTTAAGAGAGTCGTTCATTTTCAGTTCGTTCACCAAAATGATTCGTTCAGATTCGTTCATTGATTCGTTCAGTAACATTTTTTTTTTAAATATTGACCGCAGGTGACGAAAAAGAGTGTTTTATGTGTAATGTCTTAAGTCAACAAACGTATTTACTTACAAAAAAACTGATTTGGCTTTATTAAAATGTGCATAATCTACTCATTAAATAAAATAAGTCTAAATAAGTGGTTCAGATGACCAAAGCATGTTTTATTGCATGATTAACATTTAACTGTTTGGTCAGACATTTAGACATTCATATATCTGGGATTATGGTAAACATGGGGTTCTAAACATGAGGTTTGTCTATAACTGTCTGTGCTTTGCATCCGCTTTCTGCTGATTGCCGAACGAGACACGCATGCTAAATGACCGAGGTAGCCTAGTTCGTTCACGAACTAGATCTCTCTCTCTCGTTCAGAGCTGGTTCATTTCGTTCACGAACTAGATCTCTCTCTCTCTCTCTCTCTCTCTCTCTCTCTCAGAGCTGGTTCATTTCGTTCACGAACAAGATCTCTCTCTCTCGTTCAGAGCTGGTTCATTTCGTTCACGAACTAGATCTCTCTCTCTCTCTCTCTCTCTCTCTCTCTCTCTCAGAGCTGGTTCATTTCGTTCACGAACTAGATCTCTCTCTCTCTCCCTCTCTCTCTCTCTCTCTCTCTCTCTCTCTCAGAGCTGGTTCATTTCGTTCACGAACAAGATCTCTCTCTCTCGTTCAGAGCTGGTTCATTTCGTTCACGAACTAGATCTCTCTCTCTCTCGTTCAGAGCTGGTTCATTTCGTTCACGAACTAGATCTCTCTCTCTCTCGTTCAGAGCTGGTTCATTTCGTTCACGAACAAGATCTCTCTCTCGTTCAGACTCAAGACAGCAACTCAGTCAGTGAAGTTCGTTCAGTAGCTCAGAATGCTATTTACTGACGTGACACACAAGATCTTTTAAACCATAGGCTACTGTCACATTTTTAATTTGTTTTACAGTTTTTAGAGAAGTGCATGACATGACTCAAACGTAATGAAGAAAACGGTTCAAACATAAAATAAAATACAAACACATTTAACTTTACTCTGTAGTAATCATTTAACCAAAAGTGTAACGTTACATTATGTTCTTTGCTTCAAATATGCCACCTACACGAGCCGAGCTGTTCGCAGTATCCTTCAACAACTGGTTCATTTCGTTCACGAACGAACGACATGTAGCCTACCAATTCGTTCACAAACGACATTTCTCGTTCAGAGTCAGACTCAAAGCCTCTCGCTCAGTAAAGGGCGTATTCATTCACTGAATTCAACAAATCACATGCTCCGTCACATCTCATACTCGAACGCTATTGGCTTGAGGTTTTATCATTCTTTGACAGCATGAAACAGTCAACAGAGCTGCGCATGCGCTCGCTGCTAATAGCGCCACGCTGCGGTGGAGGGAGGAATTTCAGTGAACGAGAAACATGAGTCAATAGACTACGTGAACGAGAACGATTCGTTCACCTAAAAGATTCATTCAAAAAGAACGATTCGCACTTCACATCACGCACTGCGCGTAGGGCACCAAGTGCTTGGGGGGCACCAAAAAATCTGGGTCGTGAAAAAATCATCACAATAGGGTACTAGTATAAATAACAAATATTTCTAAAAGAATGTTAATATACAAAAGCAATACAAAAGTAATATAGGCCTAGACCAAATTAGTCGAGAAAAGGGTGAATCTCTGTGCCAGTCTCCCTCTGGTGCGTGGTCCAACGGGGTCCGGGGAAATTGTGAAACTTGGGCTGTTAAAGATGCAGTTTGTTTGAGAAGGAAAGGAAGGCCAATCGTTGGGGTCCTCGTCGTCATATCTGAATGACAAATAAAGCTAATTTTCCCCGTACGTTACAGATGTGTCGTGTGCATATAGCTATTAGTGCAGAACGTTCCCTATTGTAATTTCTTCGCTTCAATACAATGTCTATCTGCCTCAGTCTGAACTTTAGAAAAACTCTGCACCTGAACGTGATGTGATTTTGCCAAATTAAACCGCACGGGATTAGTATTATCTAGGGACCTCTGTGATTTAGAAATAACTCCCCCACATCTGAGTTTTGCGCGGCGCATTCGCACGGGATAAGCAAAGCCTGTGATTTTACTCAAATTTACTGACTTCTCCCGGATATGATGTCAAGACTTCGTTATAGATATAGCTGTATGAAATCATAAACAGGCATCGATATCGTTTCGATTATTTTACAGTAGCCTAATAAATAAACATAATTTCGTTCAGTTAGCGAACAGACGTCATGAACTGAGCTCAGACCGGCGGCAGGAGTCAGATTTCATTCATCACGAGTGAAAAGACGATATATACGGCTGAAGATTCAGTTTCAAAACTAAATGTAAAAGCGCCTATTTAAACAAGCTTGTCATTGTACTGTACTGTACTGTTCTGTTTTTCATTAAGAACAGTATTGATGTTAATATTAAACACACCATTCAATCAGATTACTCCCAAATTGATGCTCATTCTAAAGTATAATCCCTGCGGCTGCACAGGAATTCATAACGGTGCGCATTATGAATGCAGACTTTATTCTTCATGAAAGATAAAGATAGAAATGCTCACAGGAAGAAAAAAAGCTTGCAAAAATGATATACGATCCGCCTAATCCTGGCCAAATCACAGAGATGTCGATTCGCACGGGACTACTATTATCACAGGACCTCGGTGTTCGGCGAAATATGGTTGGTGATTTGCGGGGGGAATTTTTACTTTACAAATTACAGACATGGCCGATTCGCACGGGATTAAGATCACAGACATTCTCTGCAATTATTACAAATCACCAGAGGTCCCCCGATAATACGAATCCCGTGCGAATGGGGGCTTTAGATAAATATTTTTCGTTGTTGTACTATGGCACGCAGTCATTTTCAAGAGGTTCGGCCAAGGGCGACATCTGTTGGTGAAACTGCAAATAGAAAAAAAAAAAACCACAATCTCAGTGTTTGTATATTTTCATATTTACAGAGATGTCAAATTATTAGGGCTGGGAAAAGATTAATCTCGATTAATCGCATCCAAAATAAAAGTGTGTGTCTACATGATATATGTGTGTGTACTGTGTATAATTATCATTAGGGCACCCACATGGCTAGCGCCGGCCCTGACAAGAAGTGTCATCATGTCCATCTTGATGAGTATCCAAGCAGACATAGTCTAAATATGGCTTAAAGGGGCGGTGAAATGCTGTTTCATGCATACTGATCTTTTTACACTGTTAAAGACTTGGAATCCCATACTAAACATGGACAAAGTTTCAAAAGTTAAGGTGGACGTTTGATGGGAGTATTTCTTTGTCAAAAATACTACTTCCGGTTAGTCATAAGTTTCGGCAAGTTTTTTGAGATCATGCGTCCCCTTTGACGTTAATGGGGGCGGAATTTCCTTGTATGAGCCTTACGGACAATTCTACCGGAAGCGCGTGAGAGAGAGCGAGGGAGAGAGCGAAAGCAACAGGCTACGCCCATCAAAGCGCTGGCTTGTAGGATGCTGGACAGGTGACAATTACACATAGCACATAATGTCACCAAAAAAGTGCGTTTTTGGTTGCCAGACCAAGACAGTCCTGCACAGATTCTCCAAAACCCCGCGTTAAGGCAACAGTGGATGTAATTTGCTTTTCCGGATCAGCAACTGAGTTGCGCGAATGTTTATATCTGTTCGCTGCATTTCGGTGCCGACTGTTTCATAAACAAGGCCCAGCTCGACGCCGCATTTTCCCAATCGCCTAATGCTGAAGGATGGAGCAGTCCCAACGTTAGAAGGGTGAGTGAGACTGCTTCAAATGTCTGTGTTTTTTTTAGTCCGCTTACTGTCTACACAAACCACGCGTAAACACACACACACACGTGCACAACTGCACTTCCCACATGTACACCTTCAAAGACAAAAATACGACGATATAATTCAAGTATAAATATGTAAATAACACAAGCCGCTAAGCATATTATATAGTTAGTGTATAACTTGTACCACATAGAGACGTCCTGCTCTAGTCGTTTTTGCTGCTGCTCCTGTTCAACTGCAGCCTCTGGGTCTGATTCCGGATCATAGATGTATGGCTGTATCTGATTAAAAGCCATATTTTTATTTTGAATAAAGTTTTTTTTCCGCTGTTAGGGATGACGCTCGACTCAACACACAGCGCGCTGCTGCACACGTCATTATTTAGCTCCGCTCACACGACACGCCCCCACCCGCTCGGCTTTTTTCGGAAAGACTCGGAACAGCGCATCTTTCTTATATAATTATTAAAAAAATAAAGACTTTTCGGAGATATGCAGGATGCAATGCTACTCTATAGGTACTCAAGATTGACATGACACTGACTGAAACTGAGTGTTTCACCCCCCCTTTAAGAGAACTGTATACAGTCGAGAAAGACGACACATATCCCTGTATTAGGTCTTAAAGGGGCAGTAGCCGTTACTGCTGTCTGTTTAATGTCAAACAAAAGATAAGGAATCACTCACTGCTTTTGATTGAATAGCTTTTGTAAGTTTAATAAGGATTAATCTTTATTTTAAACAGTTGTATATGCAGTTATCTTACATTTGATTCTTTATTCAATTTCTCAACCTAAAACTAATGTTAGACCCACTGAAAGGCATTGTTTATTTTATTAGTATCTTTGCTCAATAGTATTTATTTGTGCTGCTGCTTATATTTAAGTTATTTGTGTTTGTGTGAATGACACCTGTTCATTAATGTTGTCCTCAAAGCTTTGATTCGTCATGTGACTCTCATCTCCACTGTGATTGGCTGTTAGTGTATATCAAAGGTACATCACAGATATTAGCATTTCAATAGGTTGGTAATTCAACATTATTTCAGTCAATGAAATACAGTTATTTGCTGTAAATTTAACTTAAATCTACAGTAGTTCTGGCGACCACAGCTGCCGTTTGTTTTACCGTAAATGTTATGGGGATTTTTTTACAGTGAACTCTTAGGTCGGCCTCTTGTATTGAGCCGTTGATTCAGGGAACAGTGATTATTTAACACACACTCCACTCCAAACGCCGTCTTCATTTCAAAAATACATTTAGTTTATTAAACACAGCCAAGCATTTCTAAATTCAGTTCATATTTCAAGAAATTAAAATCCAAGCCAAAATAACAAAGTGCTTAAAAAACTGTAATCACCATAGCACAGATTATATATATATAATTTTTTATTTCTTTTATTTTTTATAAAAGTTGTAGTTTTCTGACCCATGCTTGAGACGGTCACACCACGGCTCAAAAATGTAAAGAATCAAAAGACAAAGCAGTTTTTATAACAACAGGTCCATAAGACAAATAAATGTTTAACGATTTACTGCATTTTAAATTATGACTAATTATTTAAATTTTTATCTCGTCACATCAATAACCCATTGATCTGGAAGCAGAATCAGATTTAACTGTGATTTTCTGCTGTAATGATCAATTTAACTGGTAAGATTCTCAGAGGGGAAGTTCTGCAGCGATTATATAAGAATGGAAAGACAGTCTCAGTGAAGGACGTCCTGACTGTGAGTAAATGTGTGTTAGTTACAGGATCAGAGAATGACACTGTTCCTCTGTCATAGTCCAGCTGAACTCTCACACACTGAAGCTTCACTTTAACAGGAAAGACAGTGCGGGGTTTATCTGGGGATTGAGAGCAGTATTTGCTGTTCCAGTACCCCACAAACCAGACATTAGAGTTAATGAAATCCTTTCCCTTCCTCTGGTTTGATGCTGTGGTTATTCCAAGAATCCAGAATGTACTGTCACCGACCTCCACATCCCAGCAGTGTGTTCCTGAGTTAAAGCCCTCAGATCCCAGGACACACAGACACTTGTCAAACCTCTCTGGATTATCAGGAAGTGTTTTATCTCCATCACTGAGCGACACACACACACTGGTCAGATCAGACGAGAGTGTGAGATCAGGATGTGCTGTGTTTGGATCAAGAGTCAACGGATCTGCAAAGAGAAGAACATCAGATTACAGGATGAAATATGATCAGAAATGTAAATATAAAACACATATAAAGTCTGTCAGTTTCTGTCAGAATGGATTGAGGCTTCAGGTTTAATATCATATTCAATAAACACTATTGTATCCTAATACATGTTGGGTATAACGGGGCTAAAGGCTCCACGGGCTAAAGGCTCTTTGATTTTATTTTCCTCTAAACCATTAGATGGCACAAAAACTTGCCTCAGCACTTTCCAAAACATGCGCTTTTCGAGACGCTCGTGGAGATTCGTCTGATCTTTGAGGCGATCTCGGGCAGCAGCGCAAAGTTGATCCTGCGCTCATTTGATCTAATATTTGATGTTTTTAAAAAGATTTAAGTAGCAAATACAAGGTGCTATAATTATTATAATTTAATATTATTATTATTGTTAATGTTGTCAGTTTTGTTCAAGGTAATTAAAGCATCAGTTTGTCAGTAATGGTGGAATATGTAAAAGTATGATATTTGGGGTAAAGGCACCATATTTAACATGATAATAAACAGCTGCTGACTTTTCCATTTGTTGACATGACGGTTAGATTCAGATGATAATTTTCATATATTAAGCTGGGTGTCCACCTTAGAGATAATCACCATATTTATAATGAAACCATCATATTTAAAAACCATCATATTATAATAAAATATAAGTTATTGTTATTACTGTAAATATATATTAAATTATTATGGGTTCCCTTTAATGCTTTCAGAATCTTTACTTATTTAAATGATTTTGTTTCTATATTTTTCAGATATATTTCTATATTAAGATATTTTAATGACAGCATATTTATTATTTAAAAATTAATTATTTTATCCAACAAAATAAACAGAAAATAGTTCAAACTTTGCTAAAGTGATTGTTTTGAACAGGTATTAACTTAGACATTATTAAAAACATATTTTAGCTAAAGTATTTGTATTAATACTGTGCCTTTTGCCCCATGTGTGGCCCTCGTCACCTCATACATTTGACATGTTTTTTTAATAAAGTAAACCACTTTTATGATTTATTTTTACACGAAATCTGTTGCTCCATAAATGTTCAATACAAACCTGTATATTTTTCTGTATATCATACACTATAGGCAAGAGATCATAAATCCTGCTATCATGACAATGGTCTGTCAGTTTCTGTCAGAATGGATTGAGGCTTCAGGTTTAATATCATATTCAATAAACACTATTGTATCCTAATACATAAGCAGAGACCATGAGGAACAGACTTCTGTAGTCATTATGAGTTCACTGTATGATCTGATGATCTTCTGAAATACAGTTCAGATTCACTCAGAAACTCAAGTGATTATTAAATATATTTCTATCAGATGTTAATGTTGTGTGTGTTTCTATCTGAAGGATGTTTTGCGCTGGTGTCAGATCTGCTGAGACTCACTGTGTTGGACAGTTTCCAGCATCTTCTTCCAGACTCTGGACCGCAGGTTACCCAGATAACGGGACACATCAATCAAAGCTCCAGAACTCATCCGTGGATCCGGCTGTGGGATCTGGACTCTGGAGGAACATTCAGGAGTCAGAACTGCAGTGAATTTGAGTTCAGATCCACTGAGAGAAGAGATACGAGCAGCTCACTCACCTTTCCATTGAGGCGTTAAAGTTCTGGAAAATATAGAGTTTGAAAACATGTTAATATCTTATCAAACACTCTCATTGTCAGTGAGGCTCAAGTTGTTTTATGCTCAAAGAATGAAGCCAGATTGATTGGTCACCTTTAGAAACGAGACGTCATTGGCTCTCATCATCTCCTCCATGTCTCTGATTGTGTGTGAAAGAGCTGAGATGTGTGTGTTCATCTCCTCTAGCTTCTCCTTCATCCTCTGCTTCTTCTGCTCCTCTTCCTCCCTCAGTGCAGTGATTGTAGCTTCTTCTTCGTCTCTGAGAAACTGATGAAGCTTCTCAAACTCTTCTTTAATCTGACGCTCTGTGTGCTCAGCTTGAGACTGAAATCACATCACATTCACTTCAGTCAGCTCTGTGTGAACACACACTCCACTAATGTCAATAATAAACTGTGTGTGTGAATGTTGAGTGTTTAACTCTTTACACATCCTCACCTCGATGTGGTGGATTGTTTTATCACACTCTCCTTTCATTTCTTCTCCATGTTTGAGCTTGTTTTGTAAGGACGTCAGCGCTGTATTAAATTCCTCCTACAGGTTAAGATGAAAATCTGTGAAACTGATGAAGCTTTAAGAGGTTTAAACATTGTGTGTCTGGATGTTTTTATTGTTATATTAATATTTTTATGCTGAATGTGTTAATCTCAGAAGCATTTGTGCCTGACAATGGCAGGACATATATCTTTAAATGATTTAACTGCAAATGATGAACATCAAGAAATCACCAAACAAATGTGTTTTTTTGCAATGGCCAATTCTTAATTATTATATCCATGCATATGAAAATGTGTGGTTGTACAAATGCAAATACAGGAAGTGAAAGTACACTATATTGCCATAAGTTTAGGGATGTCTGCCTTTACATGCACATGAACTTTAATGCCATCCCATTGTTAAGCCGTAGGGTTTAATATGGAGTCGGCCCACCCTCTCTAACAGCTTCAGCTCTTCTGGGAAGGCTTTCCTCGAGGTTTAGGAGTGTGTTTATGGGGATTTTTGCCCATTCTTCTAGAAGCTCATTTGTGAGGTCAGGCACTGATGTTGGACGAGAAGGCCTGGCTCTCAGTCTCCGCTCTAATTCATCCCAAAGCTGTTCTATCGGGTTGAGCTCAGGACTCTGTGCAGGCCAGTCAAGTTCCTCCACACCAAACTCCTCATCCATGTCTTTATGGGCCGACGCTTTGAGCACTGGAGCGCAGTCATGCTGGGACAGGAAGGGGCCGTCCACAAACTGATCCCACAAAGTTTGGAGCATGAAATTGTCCAAAATGTCTTGGCATGCTGAAGCATTAAGAGTCCTGCTCTAGAGTCCAGTGGCGGCTGCTTTACTCCTCTGCATCCCACGCTTTGCATTGCTCTTGGTGATGTAAGGCTTGGATGAGCTGCTCCACCATGGAAACCCATTCCATGAAGCTCTCTACGCTGTTCTTGAGCTCATCTGAAGGACACAGAAGTTTGGATGTCTGGAGCTGTTGACTCTGCAGAAAGTTTGTAACTTCTACACACTGTGACCCTCAGCATGTGCTGACCCCGCTCTGGGATTTTATGTGGCCTAACAGTTTGTGGCTGAGTTGCTGTTGTTCTCAATCGCTTCCACTTTGTTATAATCCCACTAACAGTTGAGCGTGGAATATTTAGTAGTGAGGAAATGTCAGGAATGGACTTATTGCACAGGTGGCAACCTATCACGGCCCCACGCTTGAGTTCACTGAGCTCCTGAGAGCGACCCATTCTTACACTAATGTGTGTAGAAGCGTCTGCAGGCCTAGAGCTGGAGTTATACACCTGTGGCCATGTCTACTTGTCTATTGTATACACAATTAGTATGTGTGTCTGTTTAGCACTGTATTTATCACATGAAATGAGAGACATTTGTCTTACCTTGTAAGTTGAAACCACTTCACTGAAGGGTCTGAATGTGTGTTTGGTGTGTTTCTCTGAGACTATGCACACTAAACACACAGGCTGTTTGTCCTCCAGACAGAAGAGTTTGAGTTTCTCACTGTGTAAACTGCAGATCTCCTCAGACTCTGATGAGCGCCTCTCATTTCTCTCCTTTATCAATGATTCACACAAGTTTTTTAACGTGAGATTAACTGGAGGATCACCTCTTGAGGATCTTCTCCTGCAGACGGGACACTCCTGAGTTTCCTGAGTTTTCCAGAACTGTTGTAGACACTCTTTACAAATACTGTGACTACAGGACAGAAAAACAGGAACCTTGAAGATTTCATAGCAAATAGGACAAGAAAGCTCTTCAGCAGATTTTGAATCCATTTCCTCGTCTTGTAAAAGATCCGATAATCTACAATTTACTTTCACTTTCTAATCTTTGCTTTGAAAAGTTAATAATTACAATAAAAAACTAATTCAGAAAAACACAATAATCCTAATATAAAGTGTCCTCTGTTCTTCACAGCTCTGACTCGTTTCAGCTTTCAGTAAAAACGAAAGTAAGAAATAATAAGACTGGTCTCTTCCTGATAGGGTTTGTAAGAGGGTGGAGTTTCTGGGGTTACATAAACCACTAAATCTAGTCACAAGTTTTCTTTCTCACAAGACATCTTTTTTTTCTTTAATACTTAATAACTTTAAGTCAGTTACATAAACGTGTACATTGACATCATTTGATACCAAAAACCCAAAACTGATTGTCCTTTGATGAACTGCTAGTGTCTCTAATATAAGACTGTCTCATCCTCCAGCTGTAGAGCTCATGATCTCCACTAGGGGGCTCTCCTCCAGACTCTTGTGCTGTCTTATCATGGACTACATTACCCATAACCCACTGCCTGGACTCATTATGCTCGATTATTCAGTTGTGTCTCATTAAAATAAATGGAGTTCAGAACTGGTCGATTCTGTAGTTGGCAAACAACTGGATTGTGAGTGGAGCAAATTATGGAAGGAAGTGACGTAGATAGTAGAAGGGATTTGGATATGGAAGGAGAAATATTTGATCGAGGTAAGAAGGGATCTAGAAATGGTAATTGGACAGTAGTAGAAAATAGGAAACTAAAGAATCATTGGTGTCCTGTGTCGGGTCACGGATAGTGAAAGAGAAAACGGGGCAAATCAAAAGAAAAAGGAAGTATGAAGAAAATAAACTACAGAATCAGTGAGTGCAATAAACCCATTAAAAAAATGTTGAGAGATAACAGAATGTCACTACAACAAAAAAACGCAATACACTCTAAAAACTCCTGTGTTATTTCTTCAACCCATTTTCTGGGTTATTTGTGTTGGGTTAAAATGATGGGTTATTTTTTCAGAGAGTAACCATTTTCTGGGTTATATGGCTAATATTTAGATCCAATTCCTGGGTTGTTTGGGTTTCTGGGCTATTTTTCAAAGAGTAACCCATTTCCCGGGTTAACGCCGCTCCCCCCACTGTTCTGAAATTTTCTCACACCAGTCGTTTTTGAATTTATCGTCACTTCGTGCTTGATCCGTTTTGGCCTGGGCTTCATCGGTGCAACTTTGTAGTGGATTCAAGGTAAGCAAGTATTTTCAGTGTCGATGTTGTAGAGTTAAGTGGCTATAAATTAACAAATAAGCACAGAGAGAGATTTCCAACGTGTGTTCTCAAAGCATGACTTTATTTCAGTGCCTAGTTTACCGCCTCACCACAGGGGGGCAGCATCCCATCATGTGTCCTATAAAATCCCTTACCACTAACATCCCCCTTACTAAGATCAGTTGCACTGATATATAACTTAAGATTAAACTAACACTTAAATGTCCCAGTTCAAACTGTATCTCAAGAACAATAAGCATATAAAACATTAACTGAAAATCTGAACTAAGAAGGTGCGGTACACTGCCCAATCCTTCTACTGAGTGCAGGGTTTATTCTGCCACATAGAAATTACTCAGTTTTACCAGGGGTACCTGTTATTTAACCACAAAATCCTTCAGGTACCCTGGAGGTTGTCTCTCTCTTGCAGGGTAATGTGCCGGAGGCTCAGGACTGCATGGTTGAACTGGCTCTTGCTCTGCATGATCTGGCCTCACTGGCTGACCAGTAAGTTGCTCTGGCTCTGGTATAGGACGGTCTGCGCTGCAGGCGCCACTGGGGTAGAGACGAGGTGGTTTCAGTTGTGGCGCAGGTTTCCTCTGTAAGTGTCAATGACGTATGACCTTGGTGCTTCCGCCTGTCTTATCACTGTCCCCTTCTCCTTTGTGTCCTTTAAACAGACATGGTCGCCTGGTGTCAGTCTTGTGAGATGTTGAGCTCTGTGTCTTTTGATGAAGTTCCAGCTCAATCTCTGTCTCTTCTTCTGTTCCTCCTCTTTGAGTTTGGTTATGTCAGTCCAGCCCGGCTTGAGAGATGACAGAGGTACAGATAGGGGTCTTTTTCTTTCTGGAGGAGGCCTTTAACTGTCCGCCCGGCTCGCTCTACCTATCCATTGCTCTGAGCATATTTGGGGCTGAACATATAGCGTCTGAACCCCCACTGTGTTGCGAACTGAGTGAAGCATTCAGACGAGAACTGGGGTCCATTATCTGTCATGACCTCGGACGGTATGCCATGCCTGGCAAAGATAGATTAGCAATGTTCAACTACTGCTAATGAGGTTGTTGATGTGAGTTTAGCTACCTCTATGAAACGTGAAAAGTAGTCTACCACCAATAGACACTTGTTTTCGTTCCACTGAAACAAGTCAGCAGCCACCTTTGCCCATGATCTATCAGGGAATTCTGTCGGCAGCAGTGGCTCTTTGGGGTTAATTCTTTCTTTTGCACATGTGTCGCAACCCTCGGCCACTTTCTGAAGCTGTGTACCAGACAGATTGTTTGGCTCTTTCATGACACTTTGCTATACCTTGGTGTCCTGCGTGCAGTTTCTGAAGGATTTCTGTCTGTAGCAGCTTGGGAATAACTAGCCTACTTCCTTTCAGTAATAAGCCGTTCTCCACTGATAGCTCTTCCTCCACATGTGCGTATGGCAGGTAAGCTCTGTCTATTGTGGATCTGTCTGGCAAGCCCTCAGTACAGTACCTTTTCACTTGGCTCAGTATTTAATCACATTCTCTGTGTTCCCTTATTTCTTGTAGCCTCTTTTCTGTAGCTGGGAGGGTTGACATGGTCATGTTTCCGTACAGGTTGACTTCCTCTCCCTGCTCCGGCTGCCCTCTGTCTCTCAGTGGCGCCTTGATAGCACCCCAGCCAGCAGGGAACGGTCTCAGAACTTCGGCTAACATTCCCTACAAATTCTGAAGAAAATATTTGAATGTAATGTTTAATGAATATTTTAAGAATGTTTTCTCATTTTAAAACAATTTCTATAGCGTTAAATGGAAACCAAGATATAACATTTTAACTGCAACATTCAAATGTTTCTGAGGTAACAAGTTGCTGTCTGTTTAATGTCAAACAAAAGATAAGGAATCACTCACTGCTCTTGATTGAATAGCTTTTGTAAGTTTAATAAGCTTACTGATGACTGATGACTATATTGCCTTATCAATTTGGTGGTGATGGCGTCAGGTGTTTGGTGCAGCTCGGCAGGTACTGCTACTACACCTCTCCTTAAACAAACTGGGAGACCGCCTGACTATCATCAAATTGCACGCAAAAACTGGGTTTTATGGCGATTAAAGGGGGGGTGAAACACTCAGTTTCAGTCAGTGTCATGTCAATCTTGAGTACCTATAGAGTAGTATTGCATCCTGCATATCTCCGAAAAGTCTTTATTTTTTTTATAATTATATAAGAAAGATGCGCTGTTCCGAGTCTTTCCGAAAAAAGCCGAGCGGGTGGGGGCGTGTCGTGTGGGCGGAGCTAAATAATGACGAGTGCGCGCCGCTGTTATTGTGTTGAGTGCGTCGTAAAGCTGTGTCATCCCTAACAGCGGGAAAAAACTTTATTCAAAATAAAAAAATGGCTTTTAATCAGATACAGCCATACATCTATGATCCGGAATCAGACCCAGAGGCTGCAGTTGAACAGGAGCAGCAGCAAAAACGACTAGAGCAGGACGTCTCTATGTGGTACAACTTGTGTTATTTACATATTTATACTTGAATTATATCGTCGTATTTTTTGTCTTTGAAAGTGTACATGTGGGAAGTGCAGTTGTGCACATGTGTGTGTGTGTGTGTGTGTGTGTGTGTGTGTGTTTACGCGTGGTTTGTGTAGACAATTGTAGTAAGCGGACTGGTTTTGCACGGCAGGCTAGTGTTTACATAGAAAGACACGGAATAGTAGCGCATTTGAATGAAGAAGCGCGCTTATTTAGTTCAACATATTTCCCCACTCTTTGTGTATTGTTGTTTGGAGTGCTTTTACAATACACAAACATAAAGTTACACATATAGTGGCCAGCTAAACAAATGTACACGCACTACACATCGCATGCTCCATTGATCAATTAGCTATACGTGATCATGTTTGGGCTACTTGATGAGCATAGGCAAAAACACAGACATTTGAAGCAGTCTCACTCACCGCCTGCGGTTCTAACGTTGGGACCTTTATCGTTGGGACTGCTCCATCCTTCAGCATTAGGCGATCGGAAAATCCGGCGTCGAGCTGGGCCTTGTTTATGAAACAGTCGGCACCGAAATGCAGTGAACAGATATAAACATTCGCGCAACTCAGTTGCTGATCCGGAAAAGCAAATTACATCCACTGTGGCCTTAACGCGGGGTTTTTGGCAATCTGTACAGGACTGTCTTGGTCTGTGTGATGGCCGACCTCGCGGCCACACATTGATAAGGGTAACTTGCATGCATTCCTTTGTACATTCACAGAGCATACATTCTCCTCTAATACATTCCACTATATAGTCGTTTATTTTGATCATTATTTTCCTTTTATTTAATTTAGTATCTGAGGTTATTATATAGTTTTATATAATAAAAACACTACACATATTTTGTTGACATATTTTCAATGCTTTATTTAGGTAGTCCTTTGTTTGTCAGTTTGGAGTGCACACTTACTGGCTCACATTGTGCTATGTCTGTTACTGATCCTTGTTTCTATTTGGTTTAAGTTACCGTGAGATGAGTTGGAGTTGAGAAT
Organism: Pseudorasbora parva; assembly: GCF_024679245.1. Taxonomy (NCBI): domain Eukaryota; kingdom Metazoa; phylum Chordata; class Actinopteri; order Cypriniformes; family Gobionidae; genus Pseudorasbora; species Pseudorasbora parva. The sequence goes on from NC_090182.1 coordinate 3,575,028, forward strand.
AATGCCGCTGGTTACAGTGTGTGCGTCCATCCATCGCCGTGGTCTCGACTGGCAAAAGGCTGACGATCATGCAGCAGTGGAGATTTATGGCCGGAGAGTTCTGCTAGGCGATACCAAGTGGAAGTGACATCATGGGGGGGTGAAGGAAATTTAATTTGATTTCTGGAGGTTTATTAGTTTTTATTATTAACATTTATTGGTTTGCATTATTATTATATTGAGTTGTTGGTTATTATCTTTATTTTGATTTAGTTATATTGCCAATAACGTGTTGCTTTATAAAATGTTGCTTGTATGTTTTCCCCTTGTCTTGTTTAAGTGAGCTCACCGTTTGGCTTATATACCTCCTGAGTTTTCTCTTTATATTGAGTTAAAGGTTGTTTTGCTGACCTCAGTTTATTTAAGTCTAGCTAGATTATTTGTTAGATTTAATTGATTTACTTTTTATTCTTTATTTTGTGACTTTTTGTAATTTTTTTGGGTAAAATAAAACCCATTCTTTTGTTGGAAAGTTGGTGTCCTCGTGTCTTACTCTCTGGCATTCTCACAGTCTGGCAACCAAAAACGCACTTTTTTGGTGACATTGTTAATTTCTTGAAGTCACATCACCTGTGCAGCGCAGCCAACGAGCCCCGCTTTGATTGGCGTAGCCTGTTGCTTTCGCGCTCTCTCTCTCTCTCTCTCTCTCTCTCTCTCTCTCTCTCTCTCTCTCTCTCTCTCTCTCTCTCTCTCTCTCTCTCTCTCTCTCTCTCTCTCTCTCTCTCTCTCTCTCTCTCTCTCTCTCTCTCTCTCTCTCTCTCACGCTCTTCCGGTAGAATTGTCCGTACGGCCCATACAAGGAAATTCCGACCTATTAACGTCAAGTGGACCCATGATCGAAAAAAACTTGCCGAAACTTATGACTAACCGGAAGTAGTATTTTTGACAGAGAAATACTCCCATCAAACGTCCACCTTAACTTTGGAAACTTTGTCTATGTTTAGTTTGGGATTCCAAGTCTTTAACAGTGTAAAAAGATCAGTATGCATGAAACAGCATTTCACCCCCCCTTTAATATTACTCTATCCCCTGAAATGTCATTTGTTGTTTTTTCAGTCTATCGACCTCCATCTGCTACAAGTGTTTTTTGTGTGAAAATTTATCAGATATCCTTAGACAACACGAAGGCAAGGAAGTTAAAGAATACTTATGGGTGATTTCAATTTAAATTGGCTTGACAAAGCACGCAGGAAAAAGCTCAAGGATATTGCCAAATCACATCAGATGATACAAATGATAAATAAACCCACAAGAATAACAAAATCTTCTCAAACCTTACTGGATCTAATTTTTACAAATAAACCAGATAGGATAACTAAAACTTACAACTTGTTTACTGGTTTGTCAGATCATAATTTTACTTTAGTTGCTAGAAAGTTTATTCGATCACGGTATAGGAATCAAATTTCACTAAAAAATAACCCCAATATATCTTTTATTCCAAAGAAAGATCTAGTATTTATTGAAAATGAAATAAAACAAACAAATTGGAATGACACTATAGAAAATAAATCCTGTGAACAAGCATGCAAAGATCTAATGTTAGCTTTTAAAGATATTTTAATAAAATATACAACAACAATGGTCAGGAAACCTAATGCAAAACAAAATCTGCCTTGGTTAAATAGCAATCTTTGGGACTTAATGAAAAAAAGAGATGCTTCTCTAAAAATTTTTATAAAATCTGGATTGACTACTGATCATCTAATATATAAAGGCCTGAGGAATAAAGTCATAACACAACTTAGAAAGGCAAAAGCAGATTTCTTTCTTGAAATTATTAGAGATGCCAAAGGGAACAGTATAGATTATGGAAAAGCATTGATAAGCTCCGATGTGAGGACGTGATGATCATGTGACGTGGTGATGGGCGTGAGATGGGTGCGTGATCTAACATGGCAGCGCGCTGCTAGAAAGACTACAAACTTTTCTCGGTTTTTTTATCGACTGTTTTCTTTCTGTGAGTTTTTTTTTGTTTTTGTTTTCTGTTGTTTGTTTTCTTCTTCTTCTTCCCCGCTACGACATCACCCGATTAAAACCTGGATTACGACTCAGACCTGGACCACCTGGAGGACTACATTGACAAATGCTTCAATAGACTATGTACAATGAGCCCATCACGCAAAGCCAAAAAACGTGCAGTTCGGACTCTCCCATTTTAACTGATTCTTCATCTTCACCAACATCCACTCCTACCAAAACAAACT